>NC_044310.1:163618068-163788068 GCF_007474595.2 Lynx canadensis | reverse complement strand
AGTGCTTCCATTTTCCAGATACTGTCAAAAGCACTTTGGTATATTAACTCATTTAAATCTCTCCACACCTGTACGATATGGTTTCTACTATCACCTCCATTTTACTGAGGGTAAACTGGCTCTGTGGTTCAGTCCCGCGAGTCCCAGATCTCAGCCTCTCGGCTAAGCTGTCCTAGGAGGCTGGGCCTCAAACGGTGACAGGGGCAGCTCCAGGCTGGGGAGCTGCCCTCCGAATGGCGTGCACCCCTGGGGGGACCTGCATTTGTGCTGACCAAACAGGAAGGGTCCTGGCCCTCTAGAACGGTCAGAAGGTTGCGGCTTGGGTGAAGGCAGCCGGGGGCTGCAGAGGCGGTGTGGGATGGGGTGGCCTCTCCCTCCCCACTCACGACCCCATCTTGGGGGTCTCTCCCAGGCAGGTCCATCCCTCCCTTGGGCGGGCCAGCTTCTTGAAGGGCTGCCCGGATCGCAGCTTCGAATCCCTGAAGGGGTTCTGATTTCTCAAGTTCAGCCCTGGCCGGGCGCGCAGCTCGGTGACTCGGCAGCCGGGAGGTGTCCACCCAGACTGTGCTCCCTCCATTCCGCGCTCCGTGCGGAAGACCAGGCGCAAGGGCACGGGAGGGTGGCCGGCGTTTCTGAGGCCAGAGGGCCGCGCGAGTGGAGCTGGGCGCGGGGGGCAGACGGGTCGTGTCTGCGCTCGGCAGGGGCGCGAGGCTCCAAGGCCGCCGCAGGGGGACGCCCCGCGGACCCCGCTGCTCCCCGCCCTCCCTCCGCGGGGGTCGGGGCCGCTGCAGGAGGAGCCAGGCGGTGTTCGCCGCCGCGGGCGGAATCTGGGGGACGCGTGATGCCGGCGGTTTCCGAGCCGGTTCCGCCGAGGCAAAGCAGCCAGGAGAACGGAACGAGGCCGGGGGTGGGGGGGGTGGGGGAGAAGCGTAAAGGCTGCAGTCTCGCCAGCGAGTTAGTGCTCGCCCTTCGCCTGCATGACCCTCCCTCCCTCACACCCCAGGCATTCCGCCTAGGCCTCTCAGCCCCGCGGACGGTCCGGGTCACCCGGGGGCGGGGGCGGGCGCTTTGCGGACGTGGATTACCACCGCTCAGACGCGCGGGCCCAGGAGTGGCGAGGGGAGGGCAATGTCCGTCCAGGTCCCGGCCAGGCCACCTCTGAGTGTGTCGCGGACAGCCCTGCTGGCTGAACCGCAGGAGGCTCCTAGGGGCGTGTGCTAGGTCAGCAAAGGGCTCAGCCGGGCTCCCAGCCCCGCGCGCCGCCTCTCTGACCCCCCAGCCTGTCCCGAGAGAGGCCACGTGAGGTCCAGGGGGGCCTTTCGGGGACACTCCACCAGCTTCTCGGGTCCCCCAACTCCTTTGGCAAACTTCCTTGATTTCTTCCCCTTCCCCTTCAGGGACTCCCGTTTTTTCCAAGAATTGGCCTCAACTTCGATGGAGGGCAAGCACTAGGATTTTGTTCAGGATCTCTAGAACCATGCACAGAATAGAGGCTCAAGAAATGTTGATTGAACGAATGGATACATGGGGGAACGGAGAAGAGGCCCAGGACTGCTGATGGGAGGGCCATCCGAGATGCGGGCCAGCAAGGCCATAGAGGTTCAATTCCTGGGGGAGGAAAGCAGGGGTCAGGAAACGCCTGCCCTAACTGCCACCGTTAGTCGTTAGTCGTTAGTCGTTAGTCGGAGGCGAAGGATGGAGGGCCTCCCCAGAGGCAGTGACTGGTTAGGTGCAGTCCCCAGCTGGGGAAGCACTCCTACCCAATGCAAAAGGAATGGACCAGAAACTGCACAGGCCCCTGTGCCCCACAGGTCTCTACAGGAGAGAAAAATGGGAACAATTTGACCAGATCTGCAAACAGAGAAAAGAGCCCCAGGCCTGCAGAGTTGAGGGACCTGGGCCCAGAAAGGCCCCCAGAACAGTGACAGAGTAGCGTCTGGGGCAGATTGATGATGGAGGCAGCTGGGAGGCTGGGCAGAGACAGCATCAGACTCAGGGCCAGTAAGGCCCAAGGTAGGTCCAGGCCTGAGGACACACTGGACAGAGCTGCAACGTCAAGGTGTCAGGCAGTGGGCTCCAGATCTGGGAACTAGTTGGTGTGGAGGGGAGGCAGGGGCAGGGGCACAGGGCCTGGTCATCTGTAGGCCTCTAGACCTAAGGGTGCTGTGGGAAATCTTGCAGACTCAGGTTCTAACTAACCTCTTCCCTCCCACAGCCTCAACTCCCCCAAGGTGGGAGGCTGTATAGCCTCCTGGTTTGAATACCTTCTCTGTCATTAGTTGGTGGTCTGACCACAGGCAAGTTACTGGTCCTTTTTGGGCCTCAAGTTCCTCATCTGTAACATAGGGATAGTCCTACCCTAATGGATATTGGGAAGATTGAGTTCGTATGCGTAAAGCTCACGCTAGAGTTTAAAGTTCTATTAGTCATTCTGGTTAATAGGAAGGAGCGGTGAGTCTGCAGACCCCGTCTGGCTCCCTTCCTCCGGCACCCTCACCCTCCCTTGCCACTGCTCCCGGGAGCCCCCAAGGCCGAGGCCAGTCCACCAAATGCTCTGCCCCAGAGCCTCAGTAGGTCCAGGCCTGGGTGGAGTCAGGTAGTGGGTAGGGCAGGGTGGGAGGCACCGGGTGCAGGCTGCTTTGCTTCCAGAAAAGCAAAAAGGAAGGGAAAGACCTTATCTTGAGTATTCTCTACGTCCCTGGCCCCGTGCTAGGCATGAGGAAAGCGAAGGGAAAACAAGAGGAAAAAAGCAAGTCTCTTACTTCATTTAATCCTCGCAAGGAGTAACCTGCCTGCATTCTGCATTATTCCCATTTCATAGCTGAGAAAACGGAAGCTGAGAGTGGTGAAGCAACTTGCCCAAGGCTACACAGCTAAAACACCCAGAGCCAAGATTGGAATCCAGATGAGGTAAATCTGTCCCTAGGTTCCAAGTCCTCAGCCCAGTGCCCCCTCCTCCTTGCCCTGCCCCTCCCCCCAGCAGTGCCCCTGGAAATCCTCCTAGCATTTTGTTGATGAGTGACCTGGGAGAACCAAGGGATCAGGGAGCCCTGCAGGCCACGTTCTACCTCCTTCACCAACACTTGCCACTTTCCATCCTCTAAAATTAAAGCAGTGGGATGTCAGACACTTTTTGGCTAGAGCTCAGGTAAATGATCACCAGATCTCTGCATCTCAGAGATGCAGATGTTCTGTAAAATGGGTATAATAATAGAAACTTGTTTCATTTGCATTGTTGAGCAGCTTGCTTAAGAAAATAAAGCCCTTTCAAGTTTGCTTGGCACGTAGTCAACGTTCAGTAAATAACAGTCATTGTGGTTAATTTTCCTGTCTTCCCCGGCCAGGCGGGAGATCTGGTGTGGGCCCTGCACGTCAGTTTCCGGTCGGAGCCTCTGTGGCAGCTTTTGAAATTTATGGGCAGGACTAGGGCTGCGCCTGGTGAGCACAGGGCTGGTCTCAGGTGTGGGATCTCCACCGGCGACCAGCAACCGGGCCTTTGGGCTCCCTGCCCTGGTGTTGACGGCTTGATGGGTGGTCTTCCCGTCAGGTGGAGTGACAGTGTTCTTAAAAGCACCGTGGCCCCAGGTGCCTGAGGGTGCGGGGAGGGCCCAGGATGGAACGGCCGCTTTCCACCCCGCCTCCAAAGCATCCTGGGAGACCTACAGAAGCGGACCCTGACCTCCTGCACGTGGGGACGCCCAACGCAAGCAATCCTTAGGAACCGTTGGGACGTTGGGTTTCAGGTGAGGGAGAACGGCTGACCCAGAGAACTGAGGCCACTGGCTGTGCCAGTTAAGCTCAGGCTTAAGCTTCTGGAATCTTCTGTTGAAATCTTAGTTTCTCCGCGTGGGAAACGGACCTGCCTTCCTTATGAGACCCTTGAAAGCCTGCAATCAGACATGCTCCCGCTTGGCCTAACCCAAGTCCTGCCTGCAAGTGTCTTCTTAGTACGTCATTGGAGACTGAACCCAGAGAAGTCGTGTGCATCGGAAACTTTGACACTGTGAAAACGGAAAAGTGGCAGACCTCACTTGTGGTTCCGGAGTCCTGGCCCGCCTCGTTGGCGGGTGACTCGCCCCATTTCTGCCCTCTGCCCTCGTTGCTGCGCACGCCTGAGCTCTCTCCAGCGCGTAGCCCCCCGCGCGGTTTGTGGGGCTAGAGAACAGGGACGGCTGCCTAGTGGGGAAAGGGCGGAAGTCCAGATGCTCAGGGACTTGGCCCCAGAAGTGGCGAGCTGCCCCGCTGAGAGTCCTGCATTCGCCACCTGGTGCTCGCGGTCCGGCCCGCGGGGAGCTCGCATTGCGGCAGGTTTGAGAACCTGGAACTGGCAGAGCGCCGCCCGGGTGCCTCGACTCTCCCCAGGCCAGCGGATCCTGACCCGCTGCGGCCTCGCAGGCCCAGAAGGCGGACAGGACCGCGGGCGGGATCCCAGTACCCCTGACGTGGAGCAGGGCCACGCCTCCTGGTTTATACCGGCTTCCAGACTCAAGGCACCGGTGAAAATCAACGACCGCTTCCAGTCTCTCACACAACTCTGTCCCTGGGCGTTAGTGACCTTGTAGGGCCGGATTTTTTTTTTTTTTAAGAGAAAGGAAAGGAAAATAAACGTTGGTTTTGGACCTGATGGGCATTCCTACTCCCACGGCCGCCTCAGAAGCTAAAGAAGGTCACAGACGCTTTCCAATCTCACACACCAGGGGATGTCAAGGTGGGACCGCAGCCGCGTGCGCAGAGGAAGCCGAGGGCTTGTTGCGAGCGGCCCAGGACCCACAGCCTCTGCGCTGTTCCAAGCCGCCAGATGCAGTCGGCTGCGCAACTAGGGTCGGAGAAGCCCGGGATTGGCCAGACGCAGCGAGAGGGGACTCGGTCTCGGTCCCGGCGACCGCCCGGGGATGGCTGGAAAATGAGCCCTGGGGCAGGGAGGGCCCCGCGGCGAGCTGGGTGGGCAGCGCCCGGAACGTTTTTCCAGCGGTGGACGCGCCAGCCTTCTGACCTGCAGGCCTGGTATCCGAGGACAGGGACGGGTGGCTCTTCTAAGCTTCCCCGGAATGCCCGGAAGCACCTGGAGATTTCCTGAAAAGTGTTAGCTCTCCAGATGTTGCTTTGAGGAGAATGGGTTTCACCCTTTCAAAGGGCCGGCACTCTGGAGGGGCTTTTCTATAACGTGACACCGGTGTTTGGGGGGCGGGGGGCAAGGTTCTTCTTAGCGTGCCTGAACTTCACACAGCCCCAAGGACCTCAGTTGTTTGCGGGTGGGCGGGTGCACTCACACGCGTCCCGAACTGCGTGGCAAACGGTCAGCAGAAATCGGCACTCTGGCGACGCCGGGTTTCCTGTCTAGCTGCTTTTCTAAAGTTCATCAGTAAAGGAAGATTTGGAGTATGGCAGCTCAAGTACCTGCAAAAGAGCCCGTCCCCGGGCTCACGCCTTCTGTCTTCCTGTCTCAGACTTCTCTGCCCCACCATTAATTAGTAGCTGAGTTGAGGTCCTTGTACCGCCTCCAGGCCATCACTAAGGAGGGCTCTGGTGAAACGCATGCGCCTGAGATTGGCCCCCAAGGGCCCCTTGGCCAAGTCTGAGCTCCCACTTCCACCTGCACCATTTACTTGCTGTGAGACCTTGGGCAAATTACTTAACCTTTCTCAGTGTCCTCCTCAGTATAATGGGGATGAATAATAGTCCTACTTCAAAGAAGGGTCATAAGGATTTCATGAGTTATTTCATGTCACACAGAAAGCAGTGTGCCTTATAGGAGGCACTCCATATATGTCATTTCCCTTTATGCACAAGTCAGGGGGAACCCAAGATCCTCTCTCTCCTACACTAACGCACAGGCAGGATGAGACCCAGTTGATCAGGATCTGCAGAATAAAGCAGTGCAGAGGAGTGAGTGGTCAAAGGTAGGTGAAGGAGCTTAAAAAATGCTAGGCAGGCTTTGACTGAAACGATTTGAGAAAAATTTCTTTTCACTTCCATAATCCAAGGTTATGCTTTTCTGCTCCAAGGTTTGCTATGAAACCTCTTTGTTCATTCTTTCTTTCTCTCCCTTCCTTCCTTCCATTCATTTTCTTTCTTTCCTTCATTAAGGTAACATTAAGGCAACATTAGCTACTCCCACCTTCCAGAAACCCATTTCAAAGGGCAAAGAAAAAGCAAGGAACAAATTTCTTTTTGCATATGACCCAGTGGAAATAACGCAGGCTTAGAAGTGATCTGTCTTCTTGGGGTACCTGAGTGGCTCAGTTGGTTAAGCATCTGACTTTGGCTCAGGACATGATCACAGCTCATGAGTTCGAGCCGTGCATCGGGCTGTGCTGACAGCTCAGAGCCTGGAGTCTGCTTTGGATTCTGTTTCTCCCTCTCTCTTTGCCCCTCCCCGACTTGGGCACGTGCACTCTCTCTCTCAAATATAAATAAACATTAGAATTTTAAAAAAAGTGATCTGGTCTCTACCAGTCAATAAGGGCAAATCCAAAGGGTGCCTAGTTGGCTCAGTCGGTTAAAAGTCCAACTCTTGATTTCGACTCAGGTCATAATCTCATGGTTCATGAAATTGAGCCCTACATCTGGGCTCTGTGCTGACAATGTGGAGCCTGCTTGGGATTCTCTCTCTCCATCTCTCTCTGCTCCTTCCCCAAGTGTGCACAAAATAAATACAAAAAGTGTTAGCATATAAGAGTGAACCCATTGAGCACTGGGTGTTGTATGGAAACCAATTTGGCAATAAATTTCATATATTGAAAAATAAAATAAAATAAGATGACTACAAACTCAAAAAAAAAAAAGAGTGAACCCATTAACCTCTCTGATTCTTAATTTCCTCATCTGTAAAATGGGGATGATGGTAATGCCTCTTTAAAGGGTCTTTGTGAAAGTTAAAAAAATAAAATATATGTTGAAGCGCTTTGCACTGGTAACCCAGGAGGATAGAGCGAACAATAATAAAAATACAAAATACAAAAATACAATACAAAAGAGATAACATCAACAATAATCCCCAAACAAAACTTAAGCAAAGAAGAGAAACCCAAAAGGACAGATATTTCCAGTGCAGAATGATTAGTGCTTATTTTCATTCAGGAAGAAAAGGTTCAATCCAGACATGCAGCCGAACATGAGTTTCAGGGAGGGGGTTTAGGACACTCAGTTATGAGAAGGGAAAACTATGCCCCATTTTCCACTCAAAAACTCAAGACCTATCTCCATCAGGCCCAGAGATACTTTCTTATAGATACATCTCAGTTTTTCAAGTATCAATGCAGGAAATTGTCATATAGTAGATGAGGGCTGGCCAAACACGGTCAAAGCATGATAAAATTGCACAGAGTTATTGCAAATATGCTGAAGTGTATTTTTTTTTTTAAATTTTTTTTTTCAACGTTTATTTATTTTTGGGACAGAGAGAGACAGAGCATGAACGGGGGAGGGACAGAGAGAGAGGGAGACACAGAATTGGAAACAGGCTCCAGGCTCTGAGCCATCAGCCCAGAGTCTGACGCGGGGCTCGAACTCCCGGACCGCGAGATCGTGACCTGGCTGAAGTCGGACGCTTAACCGACTGCGCCACCCAGGCGCCCCTGAAGTGTATTTTTAAAATAGGGAGGGAACCCAGAACCATTTTTTCCCCTCATGCTATCAGCTATGGAAGTGAGCATCTGTATAGCTTCTCATTTTAAAGCCTCTTTGCCCCATATAGGTATATGTCTATTTTGCATCCATAGGTGCAAATAGCCATTTCATTTTCTATTTTGTGTAAGGAGTTTTTAACTTAAATTGTTGGATTTTAATTCATAGTTTCCTTGCAAAATCAGAAATAAAACTTTTTCTCTTTCTGTGCTTCACATAAAAACCCCAACCTGTCCGACAAAATAGAACTTATCACCTGCAGTTAATTTTGTAAAATCTATTTAGTTATTCTTTGAGTTGTGCTTTCCATCTTCTTAAAAATATGAACCAATCAATTATATTAGCCATATGGCTTGATCATAACAGCTAATTTCCATTTCATAATGTAATTGTTGTTTAAACACTGACAGTTTATTAGTCAAGGTGTTTAGGAAAGTTCTCTGTAGCTCTATCTCTTTTAAATGATGATTGAAATAACCATAAAAGCTCCAAGTCATTAGACTATTAGTTTCATGCTTTTAGATTCTGTGGCCCCTCAGCATTAAATATCTCTGAGGAGAATCTTCCACTTGCTCTATGGTTCTGGAATCACAACATGGGCTATCCAGAGCAGCTTAGTTTTCTTCGCCACACACGGGCTTTCAAGAGCAAGAATTGACATAATGGGAGGGGCTCACAGGGCTATTTAGTCATGTTGGACGTAACTGAGTGCTGGCCGGAGAGGCTGTGAAGTCACACATTGCTGCAAACAAAATGTGTCATCCTTCAGTGATCTTAATGCTTTGTCCATGAAATGTACTCCCTCATGTAAATGACAGTGCATTGAACTGGTAAACAGATGTTCCCCACGATCATCTCAGAATTAGAAGGCTCTGGTTTATGCTTTGCTTTAAGCTCCGGGTTTGTTATTTCCCTAAGTATTTTCCAGAGTCATTTCTGGTTTTTGTCCCCACCCATCTGAGTTTTGATTCTCCTGTGGCCTTACTCTTGGTTTAGGGATGCAATGTTCCTGACGCCGCAATATGCATCTTGTGGCCCTCCACAAAAATTCACATATAATACATAAAAAAGATGTAGAACATTAACACTAAAACATGCTATATTTAAGGTAATTTGGCCTTAATGCAGCCTGACTTTAATTTAGGGTGTGGTTTTAATGAGCTGCTCTTTATATCTCTGTTTAAAATACAAGAAACACACCAGGTCAGCTTATCTCCTAGAAGATGGGATTTAAATGCCAGAAGGGTAGTTGGCCTATTAAAAGGCCAAAAGGTTGACTTTAAGTCCATTGTAGAAATGTGAAATCTTTTTGTAAGGTAGCTTAATCTCAACTAGAATTCTAAAAAATTTACATTAAGGCTATACATTTCTTTAGTCATTTATCATCTATTATTAATTATATTTCCTGATAAAGACATCCCATTCAGGCATGCTACATTGAAAGTAACTGTTAAGAGCTTGAGTAGGATTTGTAGATCCTAGCCCTTAAGAAGAGATCTAACATTCTGAGACCGTGCATTTGTTTATCCTACAGAGGCTTCCCTGGAGTGGTCCAGAAATTTGCAGACGGAACTTAACATCTTTTTTCTAGATCTGTTCCTCTTCCTACATTCCTTTTCTCAGTTCCTCAGCACCACCATCATGCATGAGTTCCTTCCTTCCTTCCTTCCTTCCTTCCTTCCTTCCTTCCTTCATTCAGCAGACACGATTTCAGCACACGGTAGGTTCCACAGACTGCTCAAGGTATTTGTGATGCAGCAGTAAACAGATGAGACATAATGTCTGCCCCAAAGAACCTCATATTTTCTAGTGGGGGGGAGACAGATGGTAATGGAATTATATAATACGGTGTGAGAGATACAGAGAAAGATGTAGCAGGGAAGGTGGATAGAGAATGTTGGTAAGGATAATGTAGTTTTAATAGGGTGGCTTGGAAAGGCCTTACTGGGAAAGTGACTTTCAGAGGTAGAGACCTGCGAGTTGTGCCTCATCCACCCCATTTGATACCCCCCATGCCCAGTCATCTGGTGAGCCCCCCAGTTTCACCAGTAATATTTCTCAACTTGATTTCTTCCCCTAACTACTAACACCCAGGTTCAAGCACTTATCATCTGCTCTCTGGATTACTACAACAGTCTCCTAACTACTCTTTGTCTCCTGTCTTGTCTCCCCAAATCAGTTTTCTACAAGGCCGTGACAGATTTATCTTACAGGCACATCTGACCATGTCATTTTGGTTAAGACCAAAAAATGGCTCCTTCTGAGCAAGGTAACGCCCTGATGCCCTACTGAGTCATTTAAGCCTTTTGTGATCTTGCCCCTGGTTACTTCTCCAGCCCCATCTCTCGCCCATGCCAGCCTGCTATCTCTGTCCTGAAGTAGAATTTCTTCCTCCATATATAGCACTACACCAGAATTCTGGTATCTCCCTTCATATGTCAGTATAGGTCCTACTTTTATTTTAAGATCCATTGGAGTCATCACTTCCTCCCAGTGATTTCCAAATTCTACGTCCTATCCAGATAGGCTGGGTGCCCCTCCTCTGTGGTCCCATGTGGTCCCTTGTACACATCTTTTTAAAATCACTTTGTCATATTGTCCTGATATAATCTAGAATGGCTCAGTTTCCCCTACCAGACTATGGACTTTCTGAGCATAGAATCGTGTCTTACTCATTTTTTGTAAACTTGGCTTCAACCAGTCAATCAGTGACTTCATTTGTGTTTTGATCCTTCTGTTTCCTCCTGGTGACTGTAAGCCAACCATGATGATTTATAATTTGTGATTAAAATATATGGGAAATAGTCCCAATCCAAGGCTGAGTTCAACTCAAGTTGATTATCAGAGAGTCACAGATTTTTAGACTTGGGAGAACAATTCCAGGTGATATAATTCAACTACCTAACTGACACTCGAAAGCCCTTCTTCAACATTTCCACAAGTTGTAGCGTCTAGAGTCCTTCAAGTATGTTGTAATGGTGATAGGAGTGTGGGGAACATTTAGCTGACTGGAGGCTTCCTCTTCCCTCTCTTGCGGTTCAGGATGCTGTGTGTAGAAATAATGAAGCAGGAAGTTATTTGTATTAGAACACATATGTATTTATATACACATACACACACATGCAGCGTAAATTTAAATCTGTAAATTGCTTAAGATGATGAACGGCAGGCCATTACCTAAAATGTTAAACATAAGTTAGGGACTGAACTAGTACCCAGAGAGAAAATTATTTGTAATTTGAAGATAAAACCATCTGTCAAAGCAAGGGGCTCAGAATAAGAAGCAAATGGGTAGGTTAGACTCCATAGATGGATGGCAAGGGACAAGAACCCAACCAGACGAGGGACTGCCAGCTGGAACTGGCAGTCTGGGCACAAGTCTAGCTCTACGCCAGAAGAGGGGACTATAAGCCTTGAGTTAGCCATACCCCACCGCAGAAGCTTTGAGTACCACTTATGGAGTTTTGTGAGGAACACTGTACTTACTTGTGCATTTCCTAACTGGACTCAATGCACTCAGCTGCTTAAGCTTGCATTTTACCTATGCGTCAAGAGCCTCTCTCTTCCTATCATCTTTTTTGCTCGCTGGTCTTGTAAGAAATAGAGGTATATCTGTGGGTGTGAGGAAAAACAAACTCTTAAAGAATCAGAATTCTTTAAATTCTGCCTTTGCTCCTTGCTCTTTTTTTTTTTTTTAATGTTTATTTGTTTTGAGAGAGAGCAAGCACATGAGAGTGCATGCACATGGGTGAGGAGCAGAGAGAGGGAGAGAGAGAATCCCAAGCAGGCTCCATGCTGTCAGTGCAGAGCCGGTTGCGGGGCTCGATCTCACAAACCGTGAGATCAGGACCTGAGCCCAAATCAAGAGTTGGGTGCTTAACCGACTGAGCCTCCCAGGCACTCCTGCTCCTTGCTCTTAGTCTCTAAGCAGTTTACGGTAAAAACTGTCTATTACAAAGGAAAGTGTTGAACTTAAAAAGCAGAAAACTTGGGGCACCAATGATGGATGATATCTCGTCACCATTGATAATATGGTTAGTAGATTGATTGTTAATTGTAGAGTTAATAGTGATGTTGAGTTGAAGTGGAATCGTATTGCCAATCCTGAAGTCATTAGAAGGGCTGAGAGGGGTCCTGTGAATGGTCATGGGCTTGGGTTAACTATGTGATATGCATGGGTTTGGTGGGTCATTAAGTGTGGTCATGTAGGTATAGACTTACTAACAGGGTGAAGACGTAGGCTTGAATTAGGGCTGGAGTTTGCAAATTCAAGGATTGTTAGTAAGACGAGGACGATGAAACTAATGAGAGCAACAGTGGTGCTGATGCTTATTAGAGCTAGAGTGGCCCCTCCAATTAAGTGGATTAGCAGGGGACTAGCAGTAATATTAGCCGTGAGTCCCACGACTAGGGCTATTAGTTGGCTAAAGAGGCTGATGGTCTCAATAATTACAAGTATAGGAATTACAGGAAGAGGGGTTTCCTGGGGTAGGAATGCTTTTGTCTTGCGTCGGAATCTGGTGACTACAGTCCCTTCTCACAGGGAATGGCCATTCTCAGATTCATTGATAGCTGCGTGGTTGGTGTGAATGAGTGTGGCAGTAGGTCTAGTAGGTTTGTTGAGCCCGTGAATAGGATTAGAGATGTTAGTATTCGGGCTCAGGTTTGTCCTTTGTGATTGTGAATAGCTAGTATTTGTTTTGATGTTGGTTGAGCTAGTCATTGTAATGAGATCAGGCGGTTATTGACTAGTCAGTTAGGTGAGGGAAATAGAATGCTTGGGAATATGATGATTAGGATAACAACAGGTAATCCTATTACTGTTGGGGTAATGAAAGAGGTGAATAGATTTTTGGCTCAGTTAAGGATCTCACAGTCATGGATAGGGGCGCCTGGGTGGCTCAGTCGGTTGAGCGTCCGACTTCGGCTCAGGTCGCGATCTCACGGTTTGTGAGTTCGAGCCCCGCGTCAGGCTCTGGGCTGATGGCTCAGAGCCTGGAGCCTGCTTCCGATTCTGTGTCTCCCTCTCTCTCTGCCCCTCCCCCGTTCATGCTCTGTCTCTCTCTGTCTCAAAAATAAATAAACATTAAAAAAAAATTAAAAAAAAAAAAAGGATCTCACAGTCATGGGATCGAGCCCCACATCAGGCTGGGCACTGAGCATGGAGCCTGCTTGGGATTCTCTCTCTCCCTTTTTCCCTGCCCCTCCTCCACTCACACACATGCTCGCGCGCTCTCTCTCTCTCTCTATCAAAATAAATAAACAAACTTAAGAAAAAAAAAAGGAGAAAACTTACTTTGTCCAGAGGTCATTCAGCCTACCCTAATATAGGCTTTTTTGGCAGCTATTCCCTTGGTTGAATTGAAATCTGTCTTTCTTTTTTTTTTTTTTTAATTTTTTTTTTTAACGTTTATTTATTTTTGGGACAGAGACAGAGCATGAACGGGGGAGGGGCAGAGAGAGAGGGAGACACAGAATCGGAAACAGGCTCCAGGCTCTGAGCCATCAGCCCAGAGCCTGACGCGGGGCTCGAACTCACGCACCGCGAGATCGTGACCTGGCTGAAGTCGGACGCTTAACCGACTGCGCCACCCAGGCGCCCCTGAAATCTGTCTTTCTAAGGCTTTCACCCATTGATCCTAGTTCTAACCAGGACCACACAGAACAAATCCAAATGACCTCCCCACATTATGGTTCTTTATATTTCCAGGCGGCTTGCTTGTGTGATAGGAAGTCACTGAACTCATGAATATTGTGTGTTTAGCCCATGCTGGCCCATGGTAGCACTTCATAAATGGTAGCTGTTATTGTTAGTTTCATGATCAGACTGCCTTTGAGCCATTCTTTTCTTCATAAGTCAAGCCCTTTTAGAGTCACTGACGTCACAGAATTAACCCAAAACAGAGGTTTGCCCTTAATTACACCAACAGCTTTAGGTGCAGATGTTAGACAACGGGATGCTGGACAACTGAAGATATTCTTTCTTTACCCTCCACTACCCGAATCTTACCTTTGTTAAGTGCCAAATCATTCTTAAAGACTTGGCTCAAGGTATTTTTTCCTTGAATCCCTTTCCCCTCCTCCAAGGAGAACTGATTGGTCTATTTCTTCACTTGAATTGAGACTGAATACAATCTGTATTTCTTTTAGATCTCTCTCCATGCCCATATGCACCTCCCCCCTCCCCTAATATCTAGAATGCTGAACTTCTTTTGGTACCTGTATGTCAAGCAGAATGCCTGGAACATAGCATGTGATAAATATTTATTAACGGAAGGATAACATTTTGGGGTATCAGATTATACAATATTTATTTATGCTATATTATCTTTCATTATATGCCAAGACTCTTCTATTCAAGTCACCTAGAAATCATTTCACCCACTGCTGTGTTTGGCCACCAGTCTCTTGTCTCTCACTTCAGCAATGGTGAAGTGGATAGCTTTTTCTTGGGGAAGAGAAATCCTCTGCCTTTTGTTGCCTTTGCCAATAACAAGAGCGTTGGGGAGTTGGATGGCGAAGCTATTGCCACTGGCATCTTTCACATGAACCACATCAAAAGAAGCAGGGTGTCTCTATTGGTGATCACACCAGTTCTTCCCAGGTTAGCACCTCCAGTTGCCACACACGGGTTACCAGAGTCAGACTTGATGAAGTTGGTCATCTTGCCAGTCTCCACATCATTCTGAATGGTGTTGTTCACCTCGATGAGGGAATCAGGGTAGCGGATGGGGTGAGAATCATGGGTCACCAGTTGAGGGATTCCTTTTGTTCCCACAACGATCTTTCTCACTTTGCGCAACTTGTACTTGGCCACTCTTGGTGTCAAAGATTGGACGGAAATTCTTTACAGTCTTGTCAGTCTTGATGACATCCATAAACCAGTAAGATAGGTGATATCAGTTTGGACCTTGCCATGCATCTTACTGAACTGCTGCGTGCAGATCTTCTTGATTTCGTCTTTTGTTAGGGTATACTTAAGTCTGTTCCTTAGGGAAATGATGAGAGGGAGACATTCCCAGCTTGTGAGGACTGGCAGATGGGCAAGGAGCAAACACACTGGTCAGTTTCTCCAGCCTCCAATGCTTTGCAGCCGCTACACATTACCGATGCTTCTTGGGACCAAGAACCGTGGTTGCACTAGGCATGAAACGAAGACTGCCAGGGCGCCTGGCAGTGGTGTGCGCGACCCTTGATCTTGGGGTTGTGAGTGCGAGTCCCACATTGGGTGTAGAGATTACTTAAAAATAAAGTCTTAAAAAAAGAAAAGAAAAGAAAAGAAGACTGCCTTCTTCCAGCGTGCTGCTAAAATAGCTAAGTTACACAACTTTTACAGCTGGGTGGAAATTTAAAAAATTTCTTCTGTGCTTCATTCCTCCATTTCAGTGGTTCTCGACCATGGCTTTGTATTGGAAACTATTGCAAGTTTAAAAAAAAATCCTGAGGACTGTGTTCTACCCATAAAGATTCTGATGTAATTGGCTTGGGGTGCAGCCTGCACATCAAGATTTTAGAGTATTATATCTTAGGCTGCTAATTCCAGAGTGCAACCAAACTATTCCCTTTTTGTGAACAAGGAAACTGACTTCCAGAGAGGTCATGTGTCCTGCCCACGCTACATGGTGTGTAGAAGTGAACAAAGAACTCAGGTCTCCTGACCTCTCTTCTAACATACTGTTCATCGCATTTGAGCAGTAGTATTCATATTTGCTTCAAAGAGAGACACCCCTCTCCACTGGGGCACTGGGGAGCAGCCCCTGGTTCACAGGCACAGTGAAACCTGCTAACCTTCCAATTTTAGGACAAAAGATCGAAAGCAGCTTTCGCTGTTCTGAAATATCACCCAATAGTAATGTTTTTGTTTTGTTTGGTTTGGTTTTTGTTTTTTTTTGCACGGGAAACCAGTGTCACTTTCCTCATTGTCATTTTAGTGAAGGGAATAATCTTACTTTTTATGACAATACACTCCTCCTGTGGGAGTAACTTCATTTTGAATGAAACCAAGATGCGCTCCGTAAGTGTTTTCATTTATGACTGAACTGGCCTTTGTCTGTAAAGGATGTTGGCTAGCAACCTAGGATACAATGTTCAAGGCAGATTGTTGTTCCCTCTGCCCTAGGGGAGGGGGACCTGTCCTGCACCACCCTCCAAATACTTGTCCAAACCTCCCACGACTTGACTGAGTGGAATTTTTACTGATACTACTCTCCTAGGTCTGACTTAGAAACTATCAGTTCAACCCACTTACGGACAGTAGAGGGATTATGTTCTGGTTATCTGTTGCTGTGTGACAGATTATTCTGAAACCTGACAGCCTGAAACATGCCTGTACTTTTGAGGAGCAGGACTCAGACGGGTAATCCTCAGTCCCAAGTGACATTGCTTGAGGTCCGTCACCCAGAGGTAATCAGCTGGAGTTTAGGCTGCTCTGGAGGGCTCGAGGCAGCTTCACTCACATGTTTGGTTCCTGCAGGCTGGCCGGAAGGTCAGGATCATCTGGGTCCGTGACCGCTCCAGTGATGCTCTCAAGGCACTAGGACTAGGGCAATCTTCTTTTTCTTCTCTTTCTCTCCGCCATCCTTCTCCTTTTCCTCCTTCTCTTCTAATACATGGTTTGGGTTGCCATTTTTTTCTTGTATTTTTTCTTGTGGTAAAATGCACATAACATACAATTTACCATTTTAACCATCTTAGAAGTGTCAGTTCAGTGACACGAATTCAATTCACAATGTAGTAAATCGTCTGTCTACTTGCAATTTTTTCATGGCCCCAAGCAGAAACCCTGTACCCATTAAGCGATAACTTCCCATTTCCCCTCCTTCTCAGCCCATAGAAAGCAACTCTGACCTACTTCCTGCCTCTATGAATTTGCCTATTCTAGATACATCATATTTGTGTCTGGCTTAGTTCATTTAGCATAACGTCTTCAGGGTTCGTGTATGCTTTTGCATGTGTCAGAATCTCATTCCTCTTTAAGGCTGAATAATATTCCATTGTATACACATTTGTTTATGTAACCACATTTTGTTTATGCGTTCATCTGTTGATGGACCCTTGGGTTGTTTCCATCTTTTGCCTATTGTGAATAATGTAGCTGTGAGCATGGGTATACAAATATCTCTTCAAGTCCCTGCTTTCAATTCCTTTGGGTGTATACGTAGGAGTTCAATTACTGGGCCATATGGTCATTCTTTTTTTTTTTTTTTAATATTCATCTGTTTGAGAGAGAAAGAGAGAGTGCATGCACGCATGAACAAGGGAGACTCAGGGAGAGAGAATCCCAAGCCGGCCGTTTGCTGTCAGCACAGAGCCCTACACGGGGGTCGGTCTCACCAACCATGAGATCATGACCTGAACTGAAATCAAGAGTTGGACGCTTAACCAACTGAGCCACCCAGGCACCCCATTTCTTTGTTTAGCTTTTTTTTTTTTAATTTTTTTTTTAATGTTTATTCATTCCTGAGAGACAGAGATAGACAGAGCATGAGCAGGGAAAGGGCAGAGAGAGAGGGAGACACAGAATCCAAAGCAGGATCCAGGCTCCGAGCTGTCAGCACAGAGCCCAACACAGGGCTCGAACCCACGGACCGCGAGATCATGACCTGAGCTGAAGTCGGATGCTCAACCAACTGAGCCACCCAGGCACCCCTGTTTAGCTTTTTGAAGAGCCACCCCAACTGTTTTCCATTGCAGCCGCACCAATTTTGCACTCCTATCAGCAATGCATGAGTGTTCCAATTTCTACACATTTTCACCAACATGCTTTATTTTCTGGTTTTTTAAAAATAATAATCATCCTAATGGGTGTGAGGTATCTTATTGTGCTTTTGATATGTCTTTTCCTAATGACTAGTGATACTGAGCATCTTTTAATGCTTACTGGACGTTTGTACGTTCTATTTGGAGAAATGTTTATTCAAGTCCTTTGCCCATTTTTAAAAAAAAAAATTTTTTTTTTAACATTTATTTATTTTTGAGACAGAGAGAGACAGAGCATGAACGGGGGAGGGGCAGAGAGAGAGGGAGACACAGAATCGGAAGCAGGCTCCAGGCTCTGAGCCATCAGCCCAGAGCCTGACGCGGGGCTCGAACTCACGGACCACGAGATCGTGACCTGAGCGAAGTTGGACGCTCAACCAACTGAGCCACCCAGGCGCCCCTCCTTTGCCCATTTTTAAGTTGTGTTATTTTGTTGTTGTTGTTAAGCTGTATATTTGGACTTCTTACATGACAGCTCGTGGTGTTCAGAGAAAGGATTCCAAGACATCCAGGTAGATGCTGCCAGACTTCTTATGCTTAGCTTCAGAAACCTCACGACCTCACTTCTGCTGTATTTTATAGGTCATGCAGGCTCCTGAGGTCAGCCCAGACTCTAGGGGAGGAGGTAGCAAAAAATCTGCGGCCATTTTCAATCTACCATAGTATAATATTAAAATTAACTAAAACAATCCAAATGTTTGAATAATAGTAATAATAATAAAGACTGGGGCTACAACTTGGGATTAATACAATTTCTTTTCTCCTGAGGTCTTGAAGGACTTTCACCCAGGAAAGCCTTCACTATGGCATTTTCCCATATTTTAGAGGTCTTTAATTATGATGTAGGGATGAGCACAGTTACTTGATTTTTAAAATATACTTAGCTTGTCTCCTTTTAATGACAGGGTGAGGCAGGAGGCCTGGGTTTCAGTCTCAGATCTGCCAATAACTGGAGGAATGGCCTGTCTGGGAGGATAAGGTAGGAAACCAGCTGTTTCCGACTATTTGCAAAATTTTCCACCACCATCTGCTAATTTCAAGTAGCTAAAAATGGCCCTTAATAGAAGAGATAATATTATTATTATTATTTTTAAAATATTTTATTTTTAAAAAATCTCCAACCTGGGGCTTGAACTCACAACCCCAGGATCAAGAGTTGAAAACTGTACCAACTAAGCCAGCCAGGCACCCCGAAAGAGATAATTTTAGTAATTTAATTCTTTTTTTTAAAGTTTATTTATTTATTTTGAGAGAGAGAGAGAGAGAGAATGAACAGAGGAAGGACAGAGAGATGGAGAGAGAGAATCCCAAGCAGGCTCTGTGCTCTCAGCACAGAACCCCATGCAGGGTTTGATCTCACAGACCATGAGATCATGATCTGAGCCAAGATCAAGAGTTGAACTTAACCGACTGAGCCACCCAGGTGCCCCAGTAAGTTAATTCTTCAAAACGTATACAAGTTATGGATGCATCTCAAGGACAGCTATACTGAGTCTTGAGCAGATGAAAGTTTCCTGTTTCTTCCCTATCTGGCCAGGACCCCTGCTTTGTAGTACTGCAGGATTACAGTAGCTTCTCTTAGCCTTCCCCTAGGGCAAGGGGCTTTTGTTTCTACCCCTTCCATAACCGAGTCCCTAAATGGGGGGCTTTGCTACCTTCTCCTGCTCCTCAGATGCTCAAAGCTTTTGCTTCCTATGAGAGAGGGTTTTGGGGGAAGTGGGCTATATTTCATACCTCTCCCCCAGTGGTACCTGATCATTACCTGCATGCTTGAGCCCTGAAAGGGGATTCTCTCTTATCCCTTGCCCTTCCCCCAATCTCCCTTGTGATAATCTGGTGGATAACAGCTTGGAAATAGGTGCAATGTTCCTTGTAAAAGTCTGTGATTCCCTTTTTTTTCTAAACTGAAATAGCGCACATTCAGTCTTTAAGAATTGGTTGAAAGTTTAGCTGTTTTCTTCTTACCTACCTTAATGGTGGCCATTCCTTACTGCCATGCTGTAACAAAGGTAAAAATTCATGTGTTCGCTTTTTTCTTGGAGGGGTTTGCCACTCTTTGGAATTTAATTCACTTAGTTGCCTTGTGTACTCAGGTTTCTAATGGATTCAAGAAATATTATGATTTTGTAGATTTTCTGTTTTTCTTGTTCTTAGGATGGGAACAATGTTCTCTTTTTTTTTTCCAATTTTTTAAAAACGTTTATTTATTTTTGAGACAGAGAGAGACAGAGCATGAACAGGGGAGGGGCAGAGAGAGAGGGAGACACAGAATCTGAAACAGGCTCCAGGCTCTGAGCTGTCAGCACAGAGCCTGATGCGGAGCTCGAACTCACGGACCGTGAGATCATGACCTGAGCCGAAGTCGGAAACTTAACCGACCGAGCCACCCCGGCGCCCCTGGAACAATGTTCTCTTGAAGCTTTCTAGATCCTAAGCAGACGTGGAACTCTGGGGGTACCTGGCTGGCTCAGTCGGTAGAGCACACACCTCTTGATCTTGGGGTTGTAAGTTCGAGCCCCACAACTGGTGTAGAGATTATTGAAAAATAAAATCTTAAGGGGTGCCTGGGTGGCTCAGTCAGTTAAGTGTCCGACTTAGCTCAGGTCGTGATCTCACAATTCATGAGTTCGAGCACCACATCTGGCTTCACGCTGGCAGTGTGGAGCTTGCGTGGGATTCTCTCTCTCTCTCTCTCTCTCTCTCTCCCTGTCTCTCTGCTCCTCTCTCTCTCTCTCTCTCCCCAAATATATAAAGAAGAGGCCCCTGGGTGACTCAGTCATTTGAGCATCCAACTTCGGCTCAGGTCATGATCTCATGGTTTGTGAGTTCGAGCCCCACATCTGCCTTGCTGCTGTCAGTGCAGAGCTCGCTTCAGATCCTCTGTCTCCCTCTCTCCCTCTGCCCCTCCTCCACTCATGCTCTCTCTCTATTAATAATAAATAAACATTAAAAATTTTTGAAAATAAATAAATAAACTATTGGGGTGCTTGGAGAGCTCAGTTGGTTAAATGTCCAACTCTTGGTTTCAGCTCAGGTCATGATCTCAAAGTTCATGAGATCAAGCCCCATGTCCTGCTCCACACTGACAGCACGGAGCCTGCTTGGGATTCTCTCTCCCTGTCTCTCTGCCCTTCCCCTACACACACTCTCACTCTCCAAATAAACCTAAAAATAAATAAACTCTTTAAAAAAGGATTTTTAGGGGCGCCTGGGTGGCGCAGTCGGTTAAGCGTCCGACTTCAGCCAGGTCACGATCTCGCGGTCTGTGAGTTCGAGCCCCGCGTCATGCTCTGGGCTGATGGCTCAGAGCCTGGAGCCTGTTTCCGATTCTGTGTCTCCCTCTCTCTCTGCCCCTCCCCCGTTCATGCTCTGTCTCTCTCTGTCCCAAAAATAAATAAACTTTGAAAAAAAAAAATTAAAAAAAAAAAAAAAGGATTTTTAGGGGCGCCTGGGTGGCGCAGTCGGTTAAGCGTCCGACTTCAGCCAGGTCACGATCTCGCGGTCCGGGAGTTCGAGCCCCGCGTCAGGCTCTGGGCTGATGGCTCAGAGCCTGGAGCCTGTTTCCGATTCTGTGTCTCCCTCTCTCTCTGCCCCTCCCCTGTTCATGCTCTGTCTCTCTCTGTCCCAAAAATAAATAAACGTTAAAAAAAAAATTAAAAAAAAAAGGATTTTTAAAAAATCTCAGAGAGATTGAGGGCTCAGTTCCAGATTATTGCCATAGAGGGAATATTGCAATAAAGTGAGTCAAATGAATTTTTGTGTTTCCTAATGCATATAAAACTTACACATTTTACACTATACTGTAGTCTAGCAAGTATGAAATAGCATTATGTCTAAAAAATAATGTACGTACCTTAATTAAAAATATTTTGTTGCTAAAAATACCATCACTTGAACTTTTAGTGAATTGTAATCTTTTTGCTGGTGGTGGGGGGTCTTGTCTCAATGCCCCATGCAGGGTTTGATCTCACAAACCGCGAGATCATGATCTGAGCCGAGATCAAGGTGCTGGTTGCTGAAGGTTGGGGTGGCTGTGGCACTTAGAAAAAGAAAACAATGAAGTTTCCTCCGTTGATTGACTCTTTCTTTTGTGAATGATTTCTCTGTAGCATGTGATGCTGCTTGATAGCACTTTGCCTGCAGTAGAATTTCTTTCAAAATTCGAGTCAATCCTCTCAAACCCTGCTGCTGCTTTATCAACTAAGTTTATATAATATTCCAAATCCTTTGTTGTCATTTCCATCATCTTTATGGCATCTTCACCCGGAGTAGCTTCCATCTCAAGAAACCGCTTTCTTTTCTCATCCATAAGAGCAATTCCTCATCTGTTTAAGTTTTATCATGAGATTGCAACAATTCTGTCACATCTTTAGGCTCCACTTATTCCTTTTTTTAAAGATTTTGTTTTTTTTGTTTTTAAAAAAAAATTTTTTTTAACGTTTTATTTATTTTTGAGACAGAGAGAGACAGAGCATGAACGGGGGAGGGGCAGAGAGAGAGGGAGACACAGAATCCGAAGCAGGCTCCAGGCTCTGAGCCATCAGCCCAGAGCCCCACACGGGGCTCGAACTCACAGACCGTGAGATCGTGACCTGAGCTGAAGTCGGCCGCTTAACCGACTGAGCCACCCAGGCGCCCCTAAAGATTTTGTTTTTAAGTAATCTCTACACCCAGTGTGGGGTTCGAACCTATAACCCCAAGAACAAGAGTTGCATGCTCTACCACCTGAGCTAGTCAGGTTCCCCCACATTCCACTTCTAATACTAGTTTTCTCGTTATTTCGACCACATCTGCAGCTACTTTCTTCACTGAAGTCTTGAACCCCTTAAAGTCGTTCACGAAGGCTGGAATTACTTCTTCCAAACTCTTGTTAATGTTAATATTTTGACCTCCTCCCATGAATCACGAGTGTTCTTAATGGCATGTAGAATGATAAATCCTTTCCACAAGGTTTTCAATTTACTTTGCCCAGATTCATCAGAGGAATCACTGTCTATGGCAGCTGTAACCTATAAAATGTATATCTTAAATAATAAGACTTGAAAGTCAAAATTACTCCTTGATCCCTGGGCTGCAGAATGGATGCTGTGTTAGCAGGCATGGAAACAACATTAATCTCATTGTACGTCTCCATCAGAGCTCTTGGGCGACCAGGTGCATTGCCCATGTGCAGTCATATTTTGAAGGGAATCTTTTTTTCTGAGCACTAGGTCTGAACAGTGGGCTGAAAATAATCAGTAAGCCATGTTGTAAACAGATGTGCTGTCATCCATAGGCTTTGTTGTTCCATTAGGCACAGGCAGAGTTGATTGAGCATAATTCTTAAGGGCTCTGGGATTTTTGGAATGGTCAGTGAGCACTGGCTTCAACGTAAAGTCACCAGCTACCTTAGGCCCTAACAAAGAGTCAGCCTGTCCTTTGAAGCTTTGAAACCAGGCCTTGACTTCTCCTCTGTAGCTATGAAAGTCTTAGATGGCCTTTTCTTCCAATCTAAGGCTGTTTCATCTACACCGAGAATCTCTTGTTTAGTGTAGGCACCTTCATTCATGATCTTAGCTGGGTCTTCTGGATAACTTGCTGCAGCTTTCACATCAGCGGTCACTGCTTCTCCTTGTACTTTTATGTTACAAAGGCAGCTTCTTTCCTCAAAGCTCATGAACCCACCCCTGTTAGCTTCCAACTTTTCTTCTGCAGCTTCCTCCCCTCTCTCAGCCTTCACAGAATGGAAGAGCATTAGGGCCTTGCTCTGGATTGGGCTTTGGCTTAAGGGAATGTCATGGCTGGTTCGATCTTCTATCCAGACCACTAAAACCATCTCCATATCAGCAATACGGCTGTTTTCACTTTATCATTCGTGTGTTCACCGTGCACTTTTAACTTCCTTCAAGGACTTCTCCTTTGCGTCCACAACTTGGCGAACAGTTGTGGCACAAGAGGCTTAGCTTTCAGCCTAGGTCAGCTTTTGACATGCCTTCATCACTAAGCTTAATAATGTCTAGCTATTTATTTATTTAGAGAAAGAGCAAGCACGCAAGTGGGGGAGGGGCAGAGATTATAAGAAATAAATAAATAAGTAAATACATAAATAACTATATTACAGACATTTTCAAGAAGGAGAGGCAGAATCCCAAGCAGGTTCTCCAGTGTCAGCACAGAGCCCAACACAGGGCTCAAACCCACGAACCACGAGATCATGACTTTGAGCCTAAATCAAGAGTCTGATTAGCCACCCAGGTGGCTCTCTAGCTTTTGATTTAAAGTGAGAGATGTATGATTTGTCCTTTCATTTGAACACTTGGAAACCACTGTAGGGTTATTAATTGGCCTAATTTCAACATTGTTTTGTCCCAGGGAATAGGAAGGCTTGAGGAGAGGGAGAGAGAATGGGGAATGGTTGGTCAGTGGAACAAATACACCAAACTTTTATTGATTTGGTTCACTGCCTTATATGGGTGTGGTTCGTGGCACCCCAAAACAATTGCAGTAGTCACATCAAGGATCCCTGATCACAGATCACCGTAATAAATATAATAATAATGGAAAAGTTTGAAATATTGCTAGAACTACCAAAATGTGACACATTTTGTGAGCAAATGCTTGTGACACAAAGTGAGCAAATGCTCTTGGAAAAATGGCACCAATAGACTTGCTGAATGCAGGGTTGCCACAAAACTTCAATTTGTAAAAAACCACAAATTCGTGAAGGGCAAAAAAGTAAAGCATAATAAAATGAGATATGCCTGTATTTTAAAAACTCCTTGTGGGGCACCCGGCTGGCTCAGTCAGTAAAGCGTGCAACTCTTGATCTCAGGGTTGTAAATTTGAACTCCACATTGGGTGTAGACATCACTTAAAAATAAAAAAATACATAAATAACTATATTACAGACATTTTCAAAAATTCAAAAGTATCTCTTCATGGTCTAGTGTGAGCTTTTTTATTTGGGACGGGGTCCTAAGAGATTCAGTGGGGTCAAAGGTTATGCATATTTTACATTTTGATAGAAAATGTCAAATTGTCATTCCAAAAATCTGTAACAGTTACATTCCCATCAAACACTGCATGAGTAGTACCAAAAATCTTAACCTAACTTGAAGATTTGAGGCATTTACTTTAAAGAAAGTGACAAAGCTATAAAGTGTCCAGTTTGATCCACTGAAAGACATTCTCACTGTAAAAGTCATTTGGCCCATTCAAAAGAGCATTTCATAGGAAGAAGTAAACATTGGTCTTTAGTTCTTTTAGTCCAGTATTTATAGCTGAAGCTGTTTCTATTCAAATGCAATTCACCAAAATTTAGCGCTTAACCACATGAACAACACTTCTCATTTCTATTAGCTTCCTATCCTTGTACATCAGTGGCTTTCTTTCTTTCTTTCTTTCTTTCTTCTTTAGATTCAAAGGAAGCAAATTTATTTTAAATAGGATACACATATATAGATCAGTGTCTTCCAAGCATAGACACCTTTTAAAGAGCATCAGTGACTTTAGTAATGGCTCTGATGATTTCTGTCATTAGCAAAGAATGTGCTTAACTCTTGGCATTAAAGTAAATGTGGCTACATGACATTCTATAGCTTCCAGTTAAAACAAAAAAAAACAAAACAAAACAAAACAAAGCAATGCAAGAAAGAAAAACATCAAACAGATTTGCTTAAATTCCCATATTTCTGATTATTCTAAATTCTATTCAATAAATATTTATACTTAGTTTTTGCAATATGCATGTGTATTCTATGTACTCAGAGGATTAAAAATTAGATATGGTTCCTTTTTCTAAGAACTTCCATGCATACAAAATATGTTTTAGAGGAATCTTTCCATCTATTCATCCATCCATCCATCCATCCATTCATCCACGTATTCATTCAGTAAAAATTTGTCTTGGGGCGCCTGGGTGGCGCAGTCGGTTAAGCGTCCGACTTCAGCCAGGTCACGATCTCGCGGTCCGTGAGTTCGAGCCCCACGTCGGGCTCTGGGCTGATGGCTCAGAGCCTGGAGCCTGTTTCCGATTCTGTGTCTCCCTCTCTCTCTGCCCCTCCCCCGTTCATGCTCTGTCTCTCTCTGTCCCAAAAATAAATAAATGTTGAAAAAAAAATTAAAAAAAAATTTGTCTCTAGTGTCCACTCTGTTGTAGTATTGCATTCAGAACTCAAAGTTGAATAAAAGATGGTCTCTGTATTCAATGAAGGACAATCCTGCGGGAGAAACAGATAATGCTCATGTCCTACGAGGGGGTTAGAGCAAGCTTTCCAAGAAAGGTGGCATTATAGATGTCTGAAGGATATGTAGGATTTCAATAGGTTGTGTAGGAGAAGGTTCACTCCAGGTCAAGTGAATATGAAATACGCTGGGCAAAGGCAAGCAGGTGCAAAAGTGCACTGGAGAATAGGTTGGAGGGGGAGGTTAAGCAATACAGCAGATGCTGAAATTCAATTTAGAAAAACGTTAGCTAGGATCAGTAAGGAGAAAGGGTATCGTTATGGGTAAAAATGGTTAGAGAAGATTTTGTGGAGAAGGAGGAGGCACTCAAATACAACTTTGAAGGATGAGTAGGATTTGATAGGCAGATTGTAGGTGTGAAAAAGTACTAGAGGCAGAGAGAACAGTATAAGCATAGATTTGTGTCCTTAGGGGGCAAAGGAATGGATCTACGTTGGAAATAAGAAGTGTTTAACATTGTATCACCTTCTTTCCTGCATTAGGGTTTTCACTTAGGCTATTTTCTCTTCTTTCTATCTCTTCTTTCTATCTTCTTTGCCTGTAACAGAATGCTTTTGTGGTCATTAACAAAAAACCCAAGTTAGGTGGACCAGGGGTTTAGTCCTTAATTCACAGTCCCATCAGGGCTTCATTTCACTGTGATTATCTGGGTTCTTCTCTCTCCTGTATGTTGGCTTTATTTTCAAGCTGGCTTTTGTCCTCGTAGAGAGATGGCTGCCACTAGCAGGGAGGGTTTCCCTGATCTCCCTGACTAAATTAGAGCCTTCCTGTTCTAGCTCAAAGCACCCTACAATTTTCCTTCACGACACTTATCACCTTTAAATTATACACTTACTTGTTCTTGGTCTCTCCACTAAACTGTCAGCCATGTGAGAGCAGGGACCGTGAGTATTTCTCCACACAGGTCCCTAGATGGCACATAACAGGCATTCTGTGAAAATGTGTGAAATGAATGAATGGATTCATCTCAACTTCTATTCAATAAGGAGAAATCTTACTTTGATCAGTTTCAAAATTACTCTTGTGCCTGGGGAGAGGGAACATAAAAGTGAATACTAAGCTCAAAGCTGTGGTAACAATGTGACCTAAAACTGATAAGTCCGGTGCACAACAGAGTAGCTACTCCAGGAATTACATGGATTAAAAGACCCACTGTTATTGTAAATGACACTGTCAAATGCTAGTTTTGCATAAAAAGTCTTGTCATTTGTAAAAATATGCATTCCCACTTTTTTTATATTACCAAGGTTATATCTCACAGCAGAGCAAAATTTAAAAAATGCACTTAAACACAGACCAGGACGATCTTGCTTTTCTTATAATAAATTATCTGCATCAGAAACGCACAATCATGGAACCGAAGCTATAAAGAGGTTTTTATATGGGCTAAAGAAATGATTATAAGCCAGTAGAACTGCTGTCATTCAAAATACACATTTTGATTCCTGGTTGTTTCAAAATTTATTTTCGTATTAATTTTGGCACAGTTTTCAAATAGAGAGATTTAAGAAGAATCAAGTTTATCACTTTGAAATGTTTATGTCATGAAATGTGGGTATAGTCTATCTCATCAACCTAAGCATTCTGGTTAAACATGTTCGGAAAATCCACCTGTAGAGCATTCATTAAATTTGGTCAAATTATTTGGACAGCCTTAATGTAATTACTTTGTGTGCTTTTGGTGGGAAAAAAAGTCTCATTGTCTCGTCGGATTGGCTCTGAAGTGTTTTTTTTTTTATTAAAAAAAATTTTTTTTTTCAACGTTTATTTATTTTTGGGACGGAGAGAGACAGAGCATGAACGGGGGAGGGGCAGAGAGAGAGGGAGACACAGAATCGGAAGCAGGCTCCAGGCTCTGAGCCATCAGCCCAGAGCCCGACGCGGGGCTTGAACTCACGGACCGCGAGATCATGACCTGGCTGAAGTTGGACGCTTAACCGACTGCGCCACCCAGGTGCCCCAAGCTCTGGCGTGTTTTAGTGAGCATACTAACTGGTTATTGATTTCATCACTTTTTTTAAAAAAAGATTTTATGTGGAAGTAATCTCTACACCCACCATGGGGCTCGAACTTACAACCCCAAGATCAAGAGTCGCGTGTTCCACTGACAGAGCCAGCCAGGTGCCCCTGATTTTATTACTTTTTAAAATAAACATATTTTTGCATTGTTGTGCAGAAACAACCAACGTATCATATGTTTAGGTTCCTGCTAGAATATGTGAAGAACTATATTTAATTTTATTTCATAGTCTTTTATCCAGTTTTAAGTTACTTGAATTTACAGAGCCTGAAATTTTCAGTTCAGTATACTGATACAGAAATTAAAGATTTAAGGAATATTTGTTCCACAGGGAATCTGAAATCAGCATTTGGCAGGATGGATGTGGGCTAATCTATTTAGTGTAATAACTTCACTTTATTAAGCAATCTCTGAGGGTAAGCGTTCATTTGGGAAAATAAATCATTGATTCAAAGGACACTATCTTTCTGCCTTTCACCCATTGTTTGCCCTTACTATTTTCTATATTATAAATAGTACTGATTAAAAGTTATGAAGAATCGCATTATATGAAGAAATAAAGACAATACGTACAATTTAAGAAATAAAAATCTCGGGCCCTTACTTTATAACAAGGCATGTTTTCTGGATTGTTCGAGACACAGGTAAAGCACGAGATGGATTTTTGCATGGCTTAAGGATCTGTTGGCACTTTTTAGTGGGTCATCGTTATGTTTCAGTCTTCTTCTGTTCTGCTTATGAAAACTTTATAGACGTGTTTGAAATCATTACACCCTGCACAAAACCAAAACAAGGAATTGTCTTTTCATTAAAATGTTGCATTTTTAGAGAGGCCCCTGGCCGTTTCCCAAATCTAGGTTGGGTTTTTAATATCCCATTAAGAGAGCCAGCTTAGCCCAGTGAGCTAAAAACTGACATCAGGACATCTGTGTCCCACTGTTATTTAAACGATAACTTTGGATAACTGCCCAAGATTTTTGTGCCCCAGTTCTCCATCCATAAAATGCTTTGCAGTAGGTGTTCAGTGTTAGTTAAGTGAATGAATGAACTAGAAGTAACCAACACTGACATGCTGGGGACTTTACATGCAATGTGACACCGAAGCTGTATGAAGTAGATGCTGTTATGAACTCTATAGAGGAGAAAGTGAAGCTTAATTAACTTGCCCCAAATCATACAGCTAGCAATGTGTGAAATTTGAACCCAGGCCACTTCAACTCCATGTTCTTAACATGCTGTGGCTCTACAAGGAGAAAGTCAACTAAAAGCAACTAACAACGCTCCGGCTATCCTTTGCCTGGTGAACTTGTGTCTGTACTTTGTCGGGTTAGCACCATGTGCAGAAGGAATTCAGCAGGGCTGGAATCTCTCATCGCGTGGCGTCAGCAATTCTGGGTGCAGGAGAACTCTTTTACCTTTTGTGTCTTGAAGATTGCATAACTGAGGTCCTTCTAAACAAAAGAGACGGAGTAACTGACATCAAAATATATACTGCCCTTTGACCCCCTTGGGGGTGAGTCAGGGGCGTAGAGCTAAGTATTACTGCCATCTCTTTCAGAAATCTAAATATAATGTCCTCAAAAAGAAATTTGATATCTGGTAGAACAAGTGGCCAGTAGATGCCTTAGACCCAGATGGCAGCGGTTGGGGGTCTGGAAGAAGAGGCCCCACCACAGTTTATAAAAGCCACAGAGTATCCTAATTAATATTTAGAAAGTGTATACGGGGACATTGAGGTTGAGTTTATACGACTCTGAAAACCTTCATTTCATTTTGAAAACAACCAGGGCCACATAGTGACCTGACTATGCGACGTTTGAGATGAGATTCTATGTTCTTCCCTGCGGTTTAGAAATACATTCCATATTTTGGAAACGTACTGGAATCTGATTTATATAGTGAACAAATTCTAGGGCATAAACTGAATATTGTATAAAGCTGAAGTTAAGTGAGAGCGACTCTAGTTACATTGTGGGTGTCGGGGGTGTGCCGAGGCAGAGCTAACCCTGTGTGTCTTAAACAAAATTGGAGACGCTGCCTCACATGTGAAAGGTCAAGGGGAACTCACAACCCAGATCAGGTGCAAGCGACCGATATCATAACCAAACAGCTTTATGCCTTCCCTTATATATTTAAAAAACATCTTTCAAAAAATGCAGTTTGGCTGAGAGGAGGAGAACGGAGAGTCTACCCTAGTCAACAAGGAGGAGTGAATAGGCATAGAGCAAAGGAGGGCACTGTGAAAAAAAAACCCAAAAGAAGTGAGATTTCTGAGTGTTTTCTTAACCAGAATCACTTATCTAAAAGAGATTAATGCTTCACAAACTCTCAAAAGTACTTATCAAAACACAGAAGACATTTTAAGTGCTCCCTCTGCCAAAAAAACCCAACCCCAAACACCTCCCCCCTCCCACCACCGCACCCCTCCCACCCCAGACTATTAAGCCTGTGATACAAGCCAGTAGGCAGCAAAATACTCCGTTAATTTTGGAAGCCTACCATATGTCATTGTAACACAACAGAATGCTGTTTTAATGGCCCTCTTAACATACCCTGTGGTGTCTGAGTACTGGATGACACAGTATCTTTCTGGTTTAATTGTGCATTTCCTTGCTTCCTTTGGTTTCTGTCTGTCAAAACAGAAATGTTTTAATTTTGGTGCATATAAATATAAAAAAGTTTAATAGTTAATAATGGAACAATATAGTGTGCTCGAAGCATTTTAAAAACTCAAAGCAAAGCACATATAAAACATTTTTAAATTTTTCAGTAGGAACCTCTAAAAACAGTTTTCTGTGTTAATAATTTACCTTCCAAATTAGATTCAGGGAGAGACACTTTACGGTGGTTTTTCAATCCATGTACAATACATAATTATTAAAATGGATATAAAAAAACGGAGGTAACTAGCTCTGAAGAAATTATGTAAAAAAAACCCAGTAAATAGTATTAAATTGTTTACTTATAAAACTGAGTACCATACATGTTCAATGTGCATTTATGATATCTCAGCACGATTACTTGCTTTTACTTCAAGTATTTTTCCTTGTAGAAAATACCTTAAGAGCTGCACTTTAATCATTTGAAATACATTTATATGCATTCAAGATATTATGTTTTTGGAAACAAAATCTATTAAGAAACACCTGAATGTTTGATAACACATCACTGTAATTATTTGGAAAAACAATAACAAAGGGATAAAATTGCTCAGTATACTCTAAAGCAATATTAATAATAATGCAGTCAAGAGTGGGGACAAAGGACAAACATCTTACTCATAACGCTGCAGAGGTAAAAATCAGCTTTCCTTCTCTCCACGCGTCCTCTTATATCCGTGTTAAACTTAAAGGAAACTCCTCTTTTTAAAGAATTGAAGGATAATGAAATACCTATTATGATTAATGTAATACTCTGGGTAAGAAAACAATTGCCACACGTATAAAACTCTCAGTTGTGGGGCATACATTTCAAGGAAATAGAATATAATAAGATGACTTTAATATCAAGACTAAGTCAAACGATTGAATTGCTTTGTGCTTCAGAAGGCACTCGCGTCTTGCAGAGGCGTAGGGCCCCCTATGGAAGCACGAGTAATCACTGCCTGTGACTACAAAGAATTCTAGTTATTTGGGTCCGGCGAGATAGGAGCTTACCGTGTGTGCTGCGATTCTCCTTTGACTTTATATAAATAGCACCCTAAGTGAAATGGTTTTCATAGCTTTTCTTCATGGTCTTTTTGCAGTCCAATAGACTTTCATGCTAGAGGTTTTCTTCAAAGCTAAAAGTCACAAAAGACTTGCAGTAACTTACGTTCTATTTGTTAATTTACTTCTGATTTAATATACTACATTATTAACTAATATTATAAAATGCAATATATAACATAATAATATATACTATATTATTAAGGCAGATGTAAATTCTATCTATCCACCATCTATCGTTGATATATTAGGTAAAATCAACGTAAAATTACATTTATATTCTGCACGACTGCATAGATCCCCCAACTTAAGAACAAAGTTTAATTGGGAGATCAGTGAGGGGAGCATATCCTTTTGAACTTTAAAACTTTGGTAACTATGTACATGTCTTACTATTCTAAAAATATGAAAACAAAATAATTAACATTTTACAAGGGTAAAATGGGGGCAATGCCATTCTATTATTTTACCATAGGTAAGATGGCTCATTTTTAAAAGTATCTTGCAGAGTCAGAATTATAATTTTACTCAATTCTCTCTCCTTGCCTTTTTATGGTAATACTATTTGACTTGCAGCTATTACAGTGTGGCTATGTCTAAAAAAATACTAGAGTCATAAAAATCATCCACCTTATAAGAACATTATGACTACGCTTAGAGAATCCTGCAAAAGTCCTTCAATGTTTTGGAAAAACCTGTATCATGTAAGAAAAAGCATTATTATGTTGAGTTTAGGAAAATGTACTTACGAGCCTAGTTTCACAGCGGTTCCTGTACGGAAGCTGACATTTCGCACATTAGAACATGTAGAAAACAGGTGCATGGTTGCAGGGGACTTTATTTTCCCAACTGACCTAATAAGACCACATATATCCACTTATGTTTTACTCACGGGAAGACACAGGACATGTATATTATTGTTGACTTTAACTCAGGAGAGTTTAGGACAAAAGCTAGAACCCAATAGTCTGGTGTTTCTGTGGAATTATGAAGGCAAATAATACTAAATACTCGATTTTTGTGCCAGAAGTTGAGATTTGGAAACTGATAATGTGTCATCAGTGCTTTGAATCGACCACCTGGTAGTCTAAGTAATGGAAGCCACGTCGTTTTCATTTGGTTACATATCCAAACTTTTTAGTGTTTTTTAATAAAAGTATTTTATATACCCCGCTGGGGTAACTTTTTAAAGTAACTCCCTATCCTCCTAGAGCCTTTCTTGCTTCCAAATGTTTACTCGAGTATATATCATAGCAATAGTTCATTTTTATTGGGTGCTTACCACGTGCAAAACCTTTTATATGAGTTATCCCAATTAAACCTCACCCAAATCCTTCTAATGTAGGCATTATTATTATTTGTACTTTACCAATAATGAAACTGAGGCTCAGAGAAGTTGAGAAACTTGTCCAGGAATCTGTTCATAAATGTCAGATATGGGATTTATTTAGGTCTGTCTGACTGTAAAACCTGACCTCTCTTTACTACACCATCATCAGACTCTAGACCTTAAGTTCATAATCAGTTACTTAGGCAGTATTTTGTTAAAAACATGTACACTTATTCAAGAATAAACATTTCTAAACGCTTGGACAAATTGTCCTTAATTCATCGTATCAACTAATGGGCCACCTACTTCTTTTGAGGATTAGTTTTGTTCCTGTACATGAAGAATGCAGTTTTATTATCTATCATTCTTTTTCTTTTTTACAGATTGGATTCTAATTTGTACCGTGGTGTTCCAGGTATTTAAAAGTGACGAACATAATAAAGTCTTTTACGTTTCTAGCTTCTGCTGATTTTTGTGGAAGTCATTGTCTTTCTTTCATCACAGAAGATCCCCAATTTTATTTTTATACCTCTCTGTGGGCAAAGAACTGACTGTCAGAAAATGCTTCCATTTAGAAGATACCACTCATTTAAAAAGAATTGAAATCTGAGTTTGTTTTCATAATAAGTGATCAGCAATGCAGAGAAACTGCTTCTGATGAAGAAAGTAAATAAAGACAATAAAACACCAGCTAAAGTTTATGGCCATCATAATTTGCCTTATTTTACATGCCCTGGGCATGTCCCCTTATAATTTCTACTGAATTGTGTTGCACCCATCTGCTGTTTTGTCGCTATTCTATGGTTTCGTGCGTTCCTCTTTCGTCATTCACCTACTTTATAATTTCACCAGAACAGGACCCCATCTTCTAGTTTTTTGGTTTTGTTTTGCTTTTTAGATATGATCTTGAAGATCTCAGTGTTATGAATCAATCAGCACTCAATAAATGCCTACTGAAAGAAAGCTGAAATAATCATTTCTGTGTGAAGGGAAGAATTAACACCATTAACTAAGAAATAAGTGCGCCTTATTTATTTATTTATGTATAAAAATTTTATTTTTAAGTAATCTCTACATCCCACGTGGGGCTCAAACTCACAACCCCAAGACCAAGAGTTGCATGCTCTACTGACTGAGCCAGCCAGGTGCCCTGAGCTTTATTTACTTTTGAGTCAGAGTAACAAGATGGAATTAAATACCTTTTTATAATTCTACAGTCAGAGTGTACTTTAAAATATGTGCCTCTTTGAGAGCTGACACCAAAGGATTAAGCTCTCAACAAACTTCGTTTTTCATGGAAAAAATCACAAGGAAGAAAAATGTGCATTAAATTTTATAAAGGCAAAGTCTTAGGCTGTGGGTGGTGAGTATCTCACGGCTCTCAGTTGCAGGTTTTTAAAATGGAAATGGAAAGAGCATAGAAACTTATTGTCTTTTGGCCCAAGAGCATCACACTTTTCCTGAGAAGCTGCTGGGATTTTGGTTTGCGGGCATGTTACCCAGGCTACTAGTTCTTCATTAACAATCCAAGAACATCGGTTTTACTACGTAGTTTGTCTCTCTGTATTAAATTTATTTGTAATTATTTGCCAACTATTATGGACTCATAATAGTCATTTGGATCTGGACAATCTGGATAAACCTTTCCCATGAAAGGAAACTAAAGCATAGAAAGAGTGGTGCACCCAGAGTTTTTTCTACTTACACCTGATGTTTTCCCTTCTTGAGCATGGTTTTGGGGTACAAGGCAGACACCAGCCACAGCTAGCAATAGAACTTACCTCTGAAGACCTCCGAGAAGATTCGTGGGTTCTCTTGGTACATGTCTGATATATAATTTAGGCATTTTGTTTGTTTGTTTGTTTGTTTTGGCCAATGATTGAAGTAAGGTCTCACGGGAAGGACCCAGGATATTCCTGACTCCATAACTTGTTCCCTACCCCTCCCCCCCCACCAAAGTGCTTGCTGAATTTCTCGAAGCCGGGACGGCAATCAGACCCATAAAAATGAAGTTCATTAATGAAAACTAATTGAAAATTAATTCACCACGACTCCGGGGACGAGCTCGCATTTAGAACGTTGTGTTGTTAGCGAGTGAGTCTCTGATCATCAGAGCATGGCAAAATACTTCAGAATGACACATAGGTTAATGAGGTGGTGAAGCATCAAGAAGAACAAAGTCTTGTAATGTTAAAATAGCCGCCACACTTAAAACGGTGCCTTGCCCCTCCCTCCTCACTTCCCTTTCTGCCTCGTTCTGCCTTCTCGCTTCACTGTCACTAGACAGAGCACATGCCATGTTGTTATTCCTTCCCCCCGGCAAATCTTTCCTAGGGAAGAAATTCCACAATGATCTCCAAGTTTGGATTACTAAATATGAATTTTGCAAATGTCGACTTATCTAGTCTCTAAAACGTAGAGTCCATTTCCTCATTTTTAAAATGTTTGCTATGAAAAATATCAAACGTATACCAAAGAGAGAATGCCATAATGAAATCTTCACCCCCCCAACTTCAACAGTTATCTACCAGAAACCTGTTTTCCACCATGTTTTAGTAAACTTGAGAGAGCAAACATTTAGACAGAGTATTTTCTTGCTCACGGAAGAGATGTTGTGTCTCAACGGGCTTGCTTTTCTTCTTTCTTTCTCATTCATTCAAAACACGTTTATTAAAGGTATTGTATGTACCAGATGGAACTAAGAGATATGGGACATTTATTTAAAATGAAGTTCACCTGTATCTTTAAAAATTCCACCTCTATCTCTTCTGAGGGATCATCTAGGAATCCTCTTGAAGCATCTTTACAGGCAGGTAGCTTCTAATTTTATGTGTATATTTATGGATTTTTCTTTTTTAGGTCTCAGCTATCATTGACATTTTACTGTGTCCTTTGGTCACTTCAAGTGGGATTGTTCTCCACAAAAACACCTATTTTCATTTTGCTCTTAACACAATTCATAGTTATGCTGGTATTAAAAGTATTGGGAAAGTGGTATGTGAGGGGCACCTGGCTGGCTCAGTGGTAGAGCATGCAGCTCTTGACCTTGGGGTTGTGAGTTCGATCCCCTCCATTTAAGTAGAGATGACTTCAAAAAATAAAAGAAAATCTTTTTTAGGAAGCGGTAGGTGAAAGAATCTGATGAATCACTGCCTTTCCTCTCTATAGTATTATTATTTTTGACAGTGAGAAATTAAGGGAAGAATTTCAAAGAGAAATTCTTTTTGTCCATTTGGTTGTTACCAGGATCAATTCGTATTTCTTTTATCATCAGTCCTTTTAGCAAATCTCATCTCTCAACTCGCCTAAAGTTTATTATTCGAGTATTATAGCTTCAGTCTCAATCCAAAGAAGATAATAAATACAATCTCTTTGTTATATCTTACAGAAAGTTTTTAAGAAAGCTCTTCAAAACTATCGAACTATTCTGGAAATCTTTAGTACATTCTTTCAAGGTATGGAATTTAAACCTACCTTCACCGTAAAGCAAGGCTCTCTTAAGATCCCTTCTTTTTTTCACACACTCCTATGTCTGTGAGTTTAATATCTCACTTCTCACAAGTCATTTCAGAACAATTCTGCTTTAGTATCTTCTTCAAAAAATTTTTTTAAAAGACATTTCCTTCCATATCACGTCATTCTGATTTACCAGCCAAACTATTTAGGTTATATTTATGGTATGGCTGTACTGGTGTGTTTTGAAATAGGAAATTTTAAAACGGAAAAAAGGAAACCTGACAGAGTAAAAAGTTAGACAGCCTATGAAAACGCCAAGCGCTGCCCCAGGTGGCGTAAGAGATTGGTGTTGGGCTGTAACTGTGATTTTGTTATTTCTTTGATTGCTAAGAAGAGTTCTCATGTAACTCAGTTTCTAAAAGAAGATTTGATGTGATACTCATCCCCCCAGCCTTATTAGTAACCAGTGGGGTTATGGAGACATGCAAAAGACACATGAATTATCTTACTTTTGAGTATGTCTATTAAATTGATCTGATCTGTTTGGTCAGATCTTTTCCTCCTCTGACTGTATTTCTTCTGCATCGACAGTTATTGATTTGAAGAAATATGACATAGTCCTTTCTTGCCCCGCTCTGGGCTATACAAGTAAACTATGCTTTGTAAGAAGCAGCGCGATGGTAACACGGTGACGGGGATTGGGGAACAGGAAAGAAAACGGACTTTAGTTGAAGAGATGCATTAAGAGAGAGGAGCCCAAGATTGGATGCAAGAAACGGCACATAAAGTTGTCTTCTCCTTCACAAAAATGCGAGCTTCTACGCAGGACAAGCACCAAATGAAACATATGTACACATTTCTTGAATTTCTGCACCCGTCTTTATTTTCAAGAGGTCATACCCATTTTCTGTGTGTCAAGTTTCTTGGCAGTGACCAATGAGGGGAATTTTAGGACATGAGCAAAGGATTTGAATAGCAGTATCAAAGATGATATGGCTGTTGTCCTTTATTAACAACCAGTCAGTTAAGTATCTCTAATTTTCCTTAGATAACGAACAATGGAACTGATAGCTGAAATTGGATCTTGTAAAATTTTTTTAACTGTAAAAAAAACAAAACAAAAAACACACCAAACCAAAACAACAACGAAAGAAAGAATCTTTGCCTTAATTTGAGTTTGAGCATTTCAAAGCTGGTATTTGCAAACGCAGAAAAAAGAGCCTTTCATTAATCCATGATTTTGGAAACAGTTACTCTAGCCCACAACCACATACAAATACAAAAATCCTAATGGGACTATTTTCTTACTAAGCCTGTAACAGTTTACATTCACCTAATGGCCTGGGGTTATGAGCAAACTACTCAATTAGAGAATTTAGGCTGGTTGCCCACATATTTTAGAGCAAATTATCCTTTCACAAATGCAGAACCCCCTATATAAAACGCCTAACCAGTATTTCCTGTAAAAAAATACTATTCCCTAAATTCCCACCTTGAACCTACTAAGAATTTCTCTTTTTGCTAGGGCAAAGATTTTATGGAAATATTTGTTTTTATATCACATACCTTACTGTTGGTCTTCCTGTGGGCTTGTGTTTTGACCTTAAAGCAGCTGAGAAATTATAATCAAGACACTTCTAAATAAGATATTTCTTTTCTGAGTACTTTTGCTAAGTACTTAAGCTAAGAACCTTAAGTTGGAAGGCATAGAGTCCTGCCAATTCTTTGATAACAGATCTTCTGCTTGGGGGGTTAAATGAATTTCATGGTTATCCTTAACACTTACTATTTCTTCTTAGGCCTCTTTCATTTAAAAGGGGGTCGGTGCTTCCAATCTATAAACACCCATTAAAAGTTCTCCACCCTTTTATACTTGGCTGCTGGTCTTAATTGTCTGCAGATGGGTGGGTCACTGCATTTTTATTTCAAAGGTAGAGATTTGCAAAATGTAAACGAGCCTATTAAAAGTTCTAAATCAAAACTCTCAACATCCATTAAAGGGATCCGTGTGTAAATGGAGATAGAACTCAATCTGAACGTGTCTTTTTGCAACAAACATTTTCACCCACATGGAAACGAAATTGTCTATCACCGCCAATACCTTGCACATGTACTCGATGTAAACGCTGCGTTGTTAGAGAGGTATTCAAAAATTTCATGCAAAACTTGGAACTGAGGAAAATACGTGTTTGCAAAACATTATTTTTTTTTCATGATAGTTGTTAGAGAAGAGATGCCACATAACTTATCCTACATTATCCAACCTATGCTGGGTTGAAAAGAAACAAAAGCATTTTGTTTTTTACATTTTACACAACCAAATTCAAATTCAGCACAATACAGACCTGTAGTACTAACAAACATATTCTAACGTATTTAATATAAAATCTTAAAACGTGACTATTTTTGGCTCACCTACTAAATTATTATCTTCTACCCTGATAAAATTCCTTTTTAGAAAATAAACCTCAGTTCGCAGTGTTGCTTGTGACTGAGAACTGAAACCCGAGACGGTTGCTCTTGGCACTGTGGTGTTCTGGCTTATCTTGCCCAAGGGACTGACAGTTTATCTCAGATTCTACAGTTTCTTCCATCCTTCTTTCACTAGCATTTCCCCTTGGTCTTGCTTTTCATTAGCCCACCCTGATGGCTGGCCACTTCTAATCTATAAATTAAACAGAAGGAAAACACAAAAGCGTGCTTTCTTTTATCTCTGGAAATCAAACGCACCACAAACTCAATTTAGCTTGATTTCTCCGGGTCTAAAATAAAATGTCCCGAGTAGCACCCAACGTTTGCTAGAATATCTGCACTTAAAAACCAGCCTTAGATATGCTTCATCTTGTGATGTAGAGTGGCAGTGGGATTGCTCTGGAATAGTTTAGTCACTTGGGCTCTGCTCCCCGTAATCTGTACCCAGTAGTCAAATCCAGGTTCAGCATCTGACAACTATATTTCCTTCATCCTTTCTCTAAATGCGAGGGACAATTTAATTTTAGGGGAATGGCGTTTTCCCTAAACTCCAGTTTTAATACGCTGATTATAGTGACAATATTTAAAAGTCGGTCCAGTCTTTGAGATTGCATTCTCTTTTTTTACTTAATTTTTCTGTGTGACAGAAGGGAAGCAGAGGTTGGGTATCTAAATAGAAACAAACACAGAAAAACCCAATTTAAGCTACTCTCCTTTAGCTTGCAAACATACATTTACAAGCTCTCAACAAAATTTTACTTTTAAAAGCCATTTTAATATTTGTTATCTTTTTCTGAGTAAAATAAGCTGATGCTTTTACATGTGGATCTTATTATGTGAAAAGCTGTCTAAGCCTGCTATTGAACATAATCATATGAATTACGAACTGTGACTTTATTTCTTTTATAATCTTTGTAGTTCTTGCCATTACTTTTACATGCCTATGTCTGGCATTATGTAGCTTTGAAACTATGCCAAAAATATTTATTGTCGTATATCTGGCATTCGCATACTATGTGGCTGAGTTTGGTTTCCAAGCTGGGCAAAACTTATTAGCAGATACAGTTCTTGGCATTTGTTTGAAAAAAAAAATCATATGTAATTTTAGTACCCTCCTGAAATACAACCTTTTGCACTCTTTGAAACATGTATGGAGTTGGCATTCCAATGCTTGAACTATCTCTTTTTCCAACTATGGGTAATTTTTCTGTTATGAAAACTATATAAAATAGAGCAAAACAATAACAACAAGAGAAACAGAAAAGAATGAATTTAACTGAAAACCAGAACCGTTGGAAAAAATCATATGGATGGTCTGTGTAAAATATTTCTGTAGCATGCAAATCCCAGGGAATGGGGGCTGGGTCCCCATGATAGAATGCAGTGTTGGTACTTTGTGGTTACATGAGCTAATAAGAATGATGAAAAGCAAAATATGTATGAATACTTCTTTTACTAAGCTCTTTGCAGCTTGACTAGTAAATTCTTTAAAGAAGTGTTATGAAGATATTCAGTTCCTGCACTTGTTTAATGTGCTTAGCCTCGCACAGTGCTCTTCGTGTAGTTCGTTCTCAATATATTTTTTGTGTAGAGTGAGCCATTAGCGTTATTAAAGATGTTTTTAAGGTATTATTAAGATGTTAAAGGATATTTCTAAAAGAAGGTAAAACCATGACTCGCACAAATCTAAAATGTTCATTTTAGAGACCAAATATTTTATTTAATGCATTAATTAGTGAGGGAAACAGTAGAATGTTACAAAGAGAATTCAAAGAACTACATACATGTGGGAATATGGGAAGTTAAAATACATTTACAAATAGATGCAAAACTGATCTATACAGAGAGCAATAATCAATTGCCTTCTACTGGAGGTAATTTGTCTGCCTTTCTATGGACAAAAATCATTTGTATTATCTATTCTCTTTAATTTACAGAGTAATAAATAATAACACTTGCACCATGCATTTTAAATGGCGAAGATGCTATGATTGAAATGTAATATAAATTATTCTGTGTTAATATGTTCATTAATCTTTTTCAGTCAAAATTTTTTTGAGTGCCTATTATGTAGCATTGTATTTGATGCTGAGGATATAAAGGTAATCCAAAACTGCCCTCAGAGGTCTATCGTTCAGTGTGAGAGACAGACATTGATCAAATAAGCACAATAATGAATTTACAATTGTAACTGATCAGAACTACAAAGCTGCCTGAGACAAGTCTACGGGACTCCTGGAGGGTAAAATTCATAGAATGGTAATCTCAATGTAAGTTATTTTTACTTTAAGTAGCATCTACATTTCCTGATTTTTGTGTTTATCAAAGGTGATACTTTAAATTAGAAACCTATTTTTAAAAACTTCTGAGTCAACTACAATTTCTTACAAAGCTAGTAATTCTGCAATACATAAATAAGTCTAATATTGACATACTTTGATATTATTTTTTAATGTTTATTTATTTATTTTTAATGTTTGTATTTATTTTTGAGACAGAGAGAGACAGAGCATGAGCAGGGGAGGGGCAGAGAGAGAGAGGGAGACACAGAATCCGAAGCAGGCTCCAGGCTCTGAGCTGTCAGCGCGGAGCCCGACGCGGGGCTCGAACTCATGGACCATGAGATCATGACCTGAGCCGAAGTTGGATGCTCAACCGACTGAGCCACCCAGGCCCCCCTAATGTTTATTTTTTGAGAGAGAGTGAGAAGGGGGGCAGAAAGAGAGGGGGACAGAAGATCCCAAGTGGGCTCTGTACTGACACTCGAATCCACGAACCATGAGATCATGAGCTGAGCCAAAGTCAGACATTTAACCGACTGAGCCACCCAGGCACTCTGCCAATTGTTCCTTCTAAAGTCCTCTCTCCAGTTCCACCAGTATGCTTGTCCAAAACAGTTATTTGTGATATATCTAGCCCACAGAAAGATGTCACTCTTCAGTGTTTTAGTTAACCATCCTGTGTTCTGAAATGCTGTTTCTGTTGGTTTCCCCAGGGCTGAGTATTGCTGAGCACATTTGTTGTCCATTGACTCTATTCACTTAAATGTACTCCCTTTATGTTCAAAGATCCAATTAGAAGATCGCTCTTACGAAGCTTACTGTGGCAATATAGAGTTAAGATACAAAAGCATTCACTTTTTTTTTAAGCTTATTTATTTTGAGAAAGAGAGAGAGAGAGAGAGAGAGAGAGAGAGAGAGAGAGAGATAAGGGCAGGGGAGGGGCAGAGAGAGATCGTGGGGAGGAATCCCAAGTAGGCTCCCCCCTGTCAACATGGAGCCCTAAGTGGGGCTCCATGACACCAAATGTGAGATCATGACCTGAGCCAAAATCAAGAGCGGGCTGCTTAACAGAATGAACCACCCAGGCACCTCCAAACGCATTCATTTTGTGAACAGGTAGTAGATATCCCCATCACAAAAGCTAAATTTATATATGTGAATGTGACCCTAGCAAAACAAGAAAAATACACACTTTAGTTTGTTTTTCCGTAGTAGTAAGGATAGGTACGATCTAAATCATTCATACTTGTCCAAATACTCCTTTTGATCTTACGTTTGAAGCTACTAAAAATGATCCAGCGCCTTTAAACCTTCACCTTGTGTCTTTTATCAGGTTTCCTAGAAGCAGGCCATCAGATGAGGATTCATATGCAAGTGACTTATTAAGAAAGTACTCCTGGGGGAACCAAGTAAGGGGATGTGGAAAGCAGGACAGGGAAGAGAAGACAGCCAAGCAAGAATGAATGTCAGGCCAACTCACAGGGTAGCTTTACTTGTGCCTGCGTGGGCGCTCTGGAATGAAGCCATGCCTCAGAATTGTCTTGACCAGAGGGTAAAGGAGAGGGTCTTTCATACTCCTGCACCTATCAGTCCCTCTTGGGTGAAGCTAGGTGGGGGGAAGTAAATTCCTAGGCACTTTCCAGTGTTGGTACAGTGAGATCCAGTTTCCCCTGGATCTTCCAAAAAATAGCCCATTGTTCGCTGTTCGAAGCAGAAACACACAAAGAGGTAAAAAGGGATCTGCAGATATTGGGAAGAAACGTTGATAGTGTTTGCAACACTCTGTCTGGTCCCCTAAAATCTATTCTCTTCTATGGAAGAGAATATGGAAGCCCACGGAAGGCTACCTACAAGGTACATTAGGCTACATTTCCCAGCCTTCTTTGCCAAGTGTGGCCCTGCAGCTGTGTTCTCTTCAATAAACAGTGTGAGCGATGTGTGCCACTTCTGAGCCGAGGTTAGCTCCACCCATATTGTCCTTCTCCTCCCTGCTGCCTGGAACTCAGAGTGACTCAGCTTATACTATAAAGATAATGAATGACAGTGACCTAAGGTCTGATGATGGAAGATGGTAGAAGGACTGGGGTCTCTGAATGACTTCACGGAGCCGAGGTTGTTGGTGACCCAGAGCAGTCATACTGGACTGTTAGGTAAGAAGCAAACCTCTTCCGGGGCACCTGGGTGGCTCAGTCGGTTAAGCGTCCGACTTCAGCTCAGGTCACGATCTCGCGGTCCGCGAGTTCGAGCCCCGCGTCGGGCTCTGTGCTGACAGCTCAGAGCCTGGAGCCTGCTTCCGATTCTGTGTCTCCCTCTCTCTCTGCCCCTCCCCCGTTCCTGCTCTGTCTCTCTCTGTCTCAAAAATAAATAAACGTTAAAAAAAATTAAAAAAAAAAAGAAGTAAACCTCTTTTTCAAACCACTTAGCTATTGTTGGGTCGCTAGCACAGCAGTCTGACCTTTCTCTAATTACTAGAGGAGACTTTTTTCTTATCAAAATGTTATATTATAGATCCATTTTTAATTACTCTTGATTTCTTCTATTAGAGTACATATTATAAGAGAGAAGGAGATTTGCCTATCTTTTTCTTGCTGGCAAAAAATACTCAAAAAATAGTTACCTAGTGAATAAGTAAAAGTGTAGTTATTTTGTCCTACAGTGATTAAAATTTATAAACACACATCACAATTAAGGAGCTTATTATAATACTAAGTTAGGAGTGATGTAGAACAAATGGGAAGAGTTTAATGAAACATAATCCAAATGATTGATGAGCTAAAATGTTGCCATTCAAATGGATAGAAAATAAACTATATAATTTAAAGACAAGGCTGAAGGGCACCTCGGCAAGTGTCTTTTCACACAGAAAAGGTGATTATGTAGAGGTCGCTGACCAACTGTTTTCCATGTCTGCAGAGGGAAAACTAGCAGAAAAGAGCTTAAACTGACTTGACAGAAATAGTGATTAAACATTAGAAAAGGCTCCAGAGTAATATTGTGGAATCTCTGTCCCTGGTGAATTTTAAGGACAAACCATCTGTCTTAGACGTTTCAGGCAGAGCCTTGCAGGAAGAGAGAGGTCTGGATTAAATGACTCCTTGATCTGGCTCCCTTTCAATTCCAGAAGTCTGTGCCACTATACAGGGCATCAGAGGATCTGGCAGCGACATCTTTCACGCCAGTGACCAGCGGATTGATTAATAGGCATCCCCTATCTATAACTTGAGAGAGTTATTTCTCTGGGTGAGGCTTATGGGGTGGGTGGGAAATAGGGAGAAGACAGACTAATTTTCCAAAGAAATGATACTTAAGAACTCTGGATACGACTCTAAGATACTAATTTCCGTATGATCAATACAAACTGGGAGAGTCCCAAGATTTTTGACACATTTCAAGTGCTAGGTATTATTGAGTAAAATTCACTTTTATAGCAATGATGGATAGATAATTTAATGTTGACTTTGAAATGACACAGAACAGAGAGAAACAATTGATATCCATTTACAATATTTATTTATTTATTTATTTATTTATTTATTTATTTTGTAATGTTTATTTATTTTTGACACAGAGAGAGAGAGAGAGACAGAGCATGAATGGGGGATGGTCAGAGACAGGGGGAGACACAGAATCAGAATCAGACTCCAGGCTCTGAGCGGTCAGCACAGAGCCCGACGTGGGGCTGGAACTCACGAACTGTAGATCATGACCTGAGCCGAAGTTGGATGCTTAACCAACTGAGCCACCCAGGCGCCCCTACAATATTTATTTACTTTGGTATCAGAACACTAGCAACAATGTAAACATGCTATTTATGAACGCTGCCTTAAACTTATACTGTATTTGGGGTGCCTGGCTGGCTCAGTTGGTAGAGCATGTGACTCTTGATCGCAGGCTTGTGAGTTTGAGCCCCATATTGGGTGCAGAGATTACTTAAAAATAAACACTTTTTTCTTTAATGCTTATTTATTTTTGAGAGGGAGAGAGAGGTGGAAGGAGAGGCAGAGAGAGGGGGGAAAACAGAGAATCTGAAGAGGACGCCGCGTTGACAGCAAAGAGCCCAATGCTGGACTCGAACTCATGACCATGAGATCATGACCTGAGCTGAAGTTGGATACTTAACCGGCTGAGCCACCCAGGTGCCCCTTAAAAATAAAATCTTAAAAAAAATTTCATACTGTATTTATAGTACTTATCAATAATCATATAAGAAAGTCCCTAACGATAAGCTATCATTAGGAAATATTTTCTTAGTCTTCGGAGTTTGTTTATTCATTACTGGATAATATGGCAGCTATTGTTTTATTTTTTAATTTTTATGTATTTATTTATTTTTTATTAATATGAAATTTATTGTCAAGTTGGTTTCCATACAACACCCAGTGCTCATCCCAACAGATGCCCTCCTCAGTACCCATTACCCACGGGCAGCTATTGTTTTAAAGAAAAAACATTTTTTTCATTAAGGTACATATGTTTTGCATTTTGACACTGAGTTATAAAAAACAATTAAAATTAAGGATTTATATATTATGGGGATTTCCAACCTTACTAATAGAAAATTTGAGTGAAAATTTCCATGTTTGCTGTAAATTCAAACGTAAACTTTTGAATTCTTGCAGAAAAGGTAGAAAAACCCTGCTTTTATATTCTAAGATGTTGTAGTGATTTATTATTTATTTGTTTGTTTATTTATCTATTTATTTATTTAGTAGGTTAGTTAAATGGTAGACAATATAAAGTTGCAACCCAAAGGGAGGGGTTTTTTTCACTGAGGGGGGGAAAATCTAATCAAATTTAGAAGAAAATATTGACTACTCTTTATGTAATGAATCTTTTTAAAAAAATATTTACTTATTTATTTATTTTTGAGACAGAGAGAGAGAGAGAGACAGACAGAGTGCAAGCCGAGGAGGAATAGAGAGAGAGGGAGACACAGAATCCAAAGCAGGCTCCAGGCTCCGAGCTGTCAGCACAGAGCCTGACGCGGGGCTCGAACTCACAAACTGCGAGATCATGACCTGAGCCAAAGTCAGACACTGAACCGATTGAGCCACCCAGGTGCCCCCATGTAGTTAATCTTGAAAGTAAATGCTGTTCTTGAACACATGAAGTGATGTTCACCCTCCCTCATAATTAGAAAAATGTAAAAATACAATGAGATACCATTTTTTCAAACCTACCATACTGTCAAAAATAAAAATGTGATCATACATTGCTTTGTCTAGAGTGAGGAAAGAAGCACATTTCTGGTGGAAATGTCATTCAGTACAATCTCCATGGAGAGTAATGGGAAATATCTATTGAAAATTATAGTTGCACATATCCTTTAACCCAACGGTTCCACCTCTAGAAATTCTTTTTTTTGCAGATGTATATCGACACACAAAGAAATGGCACATGCACAAGGTTAAAGACTGCTATGTTGTTTATAATTGTACAAGGTCAGAAACAACCTCAATGTCCATTAATAGAAGATTATTTGAAGAATGCTACGTCCTTGCAATTGAACGCAGCCACTAACACCGCTGAGAATTAATTCTTAAGATACATGCAGAATAGCATATAGAATGAACTACTCTTTGTGCCAGAAAAAAAGAGAAAGAAATGTATCCATACATTCACAAAATATATCTGAAAAGCTACCCAAGAACTGCTAACCGTGGTTGCCTCCGGGGAGAGGAACTATAAGTCCTGAGGCCAGGGTGAGAGAGAGACTTTTTTTTTTTTTTTTTTTTTTTTAATTTTTTTTTCAACGTTTATTTATTTTTGGGACAGAGAGAGACAGAGCATGAATGGGCGAGGGGCAGAGAGAGAGGGAGACACAGAATCGGAAACAGGCTCCAGGCTCTGAGCCATCAGCCCAGAGCCCGACGCGGGGCTCGAACTCGTGGACCGCGAGATCGTGACCTGGCTGAAGTCGGACGCTTAACCGACTGCGCCACCCAGGCGCCCCGAGAGAGAGACTTTTCTATAGTCTTTTTGTAACATTTGAATTTTGTATCATATACATGTATTACCCATTCAAAAATAAACAAAATAGGGGTCTTGCTGACTAGGTCGGAGAAGCATGTGACTCTTGATCTCAGGGTCATGAGTTTGAGCTCCATATCAGGTGCAGAGATTACTTAAGTTAATAAAACTTAAAAAAAACAAAGTTAGGGTGCCTGGGTGGCGTCGGACTTTTGATTTCAGCTCAGGTCATGATTTCACAGTTCATGACTGCAGAGACTGCCTGGGATTCTCTCTCTCCCTCTCTCTCTGCCCCTCCCTTGCTTGTGCATACACTCCTCTCTCTGAAAAGAAATAAACATTAAAAAAATAAACAAGGGGCACCTGGGTGGCTCAGTCGGTTAAGCGTTGGACTTCAGCTCAGGTGGTGATCTCATGACTTGTGAGTTCAAGGCCCATGTCGGGCTCTGTGCTGACAGCTCAGAGCCTGGAGCCTGTTTCAGATTCTGTGTCTCCCTCTCTTTCTGCCCCTCCCCCACTCTCTCTCTCTCTCTCTCTCTCTCTCTCTCTCTCTCCCTCAAGAATAAACATTAAACAAAATAAACAAAATAATTTGAAAAGAAATATTGTGAATAGTACAACAACCCATTTATTCTTTTTTATTAAAAAATTTTTTTTTCAACGTTTATTTATTTTTGGGACAGAGAGAGACAGAGCATGAACGGGGGAGGGGCAGAGAGAGAGGGAGACACAGAATCGGAAACAGGCTCCAGGCTCCGAGCCGTCAGCCCAGAGCCTGACGCGGGGCTCGAACTCGCGGACCGCGAGATCGTGACCTGGCTGAAGTCGGACGCTTAACCGACTGCGCCACCCAGGCGCCCCACCAACAACCCATTTATTCTTAAAAAATTTTTTTTTAATGTTTATTTATTTTTGAGACAGAGAGAGACAGAGCATGAGCGGAGGAGGGGCAGAGAGAGGAAGACACAGAATCCGAAGCAGGCTCCAGGCTCTGAGCTGTCGTCAGAGAGCCCGACGCGGGGCTCGAACTCACTAGCTGTGAGATCACGACCTGAGCTGAAGTCGGACGCTCAACCGACTGAGCCACCCAGGCGCCCCACAACTCATTTATTCTTAGTTTGAGGGTTTATTTACATTTAATACACAATTATTTTCAATATCAAAAAGGTAGCATTAAGCCAATTTCAAAATTTTGTAGACTGCTCACACTTCCTGTGTGGGTTAAAACTGTGGATTATAATTCATATTTAAATTATGAAAATACACCCCAATATTTAAAAATATGCTCTATGTAAGTAAAGAGCAGGTGTTATCATTCTTTTCTCCTTCACCCTTAAAGTATGAGGTCCTTGAACCCAGAGACCCTGTACCCGTTCACCCTGAAGGTTAAATTGGGAAAAACTACTTCTTTAAAAAACAATTCTAATTATAAAATTAATATGTGTTATACATATTTCAAATCTGGTAGTTGTTTTCAAATTGACGTTGGGCTACTGCCAATTTATATCTCCACTAACATGGGCGCCTGGGTGGCTTGGTCGGTTAAGCATCCGACTTCGGCTCAGGTCAGGATCTTACAGTTCATGAGTTCAAGCCCCGCGTCGGGCTCTGTGCTGACAGCTCAGAGCCTGGAGCCTGCTTCAGATTCTGTGTCTCCCTCTCTCTCTCTCTCTGCCCCTCCCCTGTTCATGCTCTGTCTCTCTCTGTCTCAAAAATAAATAAACGTTAAAAAAAATTAAAAAAAAATATCTCCACTAACAGTGTATGAGAGTATACATTACAGATCATATCTCAAGTAGAATATTTGAAGTATTTTACTTCACTGGCTCAGAGACATAGTCATAAATAGATTTGGCTAAATAATTTGGATGGAAAATAAGAACAATGCACCGCTATATAGGTAGAATTCCTAAAGGAAGCCTAAGGTCTCTGAAGTACTCTGAAATGAGCCATTCTGCAAAGGTTGAGAGTGACATTTAAATAGCTTCAGTGTATGAAAAAAACGGAGTGGCTCATTCTAGAATGATGCTTTATCTCAACAGAAAAAATTTTTATTTTATTTTAGAGAGAGAGAGAGAGCATGGGCAAGGGAGGGGCAGAGAGAGACAGAGAGAGAGAGAGAGAGAGAATCTTAAGCAGTCCTCATGCTAAGAGCTGAGTCTGCCTTGGACCTCTGTCTCATAATCCTTGGGATCATGACCTGAGCGGAATTCAAGTGTTGGACGCTTAACTGACTGAGCCACCCAGGTGCCCTATCCATAGAAATTATTAAAAGATTTCCAAAACAGTAAGTTACTTTTCAATAGTACAAAGAATATTTCTTTTATTTTTAAGGAAAATATTTACTTATTTTTGAGACAGAGCGCGCATTCTGTATATTTTTTGCATTCCAATGTATTATAAGGCATCTTAGCCCTGCTGGCATATCTATTGCTGACAAAGTCTTGTGGTTTAGGAGACTAGGCATGCAAACTTACCACTAACACGGTGATACGGTCAGAGCACACAAGTGTTCCAGTGACAAAACTCCCTGCACATATTCGTAAGAAACCAGTGTATGGAATAGGAGCGACTCAGTTACACATTTTCCTGGTTATCACCATATAGTAGCAAATTAAAAAATACAGGTGAGTTGCTCCTCCTTGTCTTAACTTCAGGTTTTTTGGAACAAGATATTTTTAGAATTACTCTTCTAAATTCAAAGGTATCTGGAAGGAAATATCCTTTTGCAAGCCAAAGATTTCAACTGGAGATTCACAAAAGCCTCAAGACATCAAAAACTGCCTTATTACATCAGGATTGTCACCAAAGCTGTCAAAATTGTGAAGAAAAGGGCAGTCACGAGAGCCAAGAAAATACAGGTTTTTAAAATTACAGCAAAAGAGACAGAGATTGAGAGAATGAGGACCCTGCAAAAGAGGAAATGAAAAACCGAAGAAATAGAAAATAGTAAAGCAAATACAATTTGTGTAGTCAGCGAAGGTTGGCAGCAGCTTTAGGTTGATGACTTCACGGACTTTATTTATTTATTTATTGGTTAATATTTTGGAAGAGGTTTTTGCTTTTGTTTTAAAGTTTTTATTTAAATTCCAGTCAGTTAGGGGCGCCTGGGTGGCTCAGTCGGTTAAGCGTCCGACTTTGGCCCAGGTCATGATCTCACCTCCGTGAGTTCGAGCCCTGCGTCAGGCTCTGTGCTGACAGCTCAGAGCCTGGAGCCTGTTTCAGATTCTGTGTCTCCCTCTCTTTCTCTGACCCTCCCGCATTCATGCTCTGTCTCTCTCTGTCTCAAAAATAAGTAAACGTTAAAAAAAAAACTTAAAAAAAATCAATTCCAGTCAGTTAACATACAGTATGATATTAGTTTCAGGGGTACAATATAGTGATTCAACCCTTCCATATGATACCTGGTACTCAATACAACTGCACTCCTCAATCTCCCTCATTTATGTCACCTACCCCCCCACCCACCTCCCTTCTGGTACCTTCAGTTTGTTCTCTCCAGTTAAGGGTATGTTTTAGGAGGGCACCTGTTGGGACGAGCACTGGGTGTTGTATGGAAACCAATTTGACAGTAAATTTCATATTTAAAAAAAAAACAAGAGTTTGTTTCTTGGTTTGTCTCTTTCTTCTTGTCTCTTTGCTTGTTTGTTTTGTTTCTTAAATTTCACATATGAGTTAAATCATATGGTATTTGTCTTTCTCTGACTTATTTTGCTTAGCATAATACTGTCTAGCTGCACCCACATTGTTGTAAACGGCAAGATTGCATTCTTTTATATGGTTGAGTAATATTCCATTGTATATATAAACCACAGCTTCTTTATCCAGTCATCAGTCGATGGACACTTGGGCTGTTTCCATAGTTTGGCTATTGTAGATAATGCTGCTATGAACATTGGGGTGCATGTATCCCTTTGAATTAGTATTTTTGTGTCCTTTGGATAAATACCTCGTAGTGCAACGGCTGGATCATAGGGTATTTCATTTTTTTAAAAACTTTTTGAGGAAACTCCTTACTGTTTTCCAGCGAATAGGAAATTTTTAAAAAAAAGACATACACATGGCCAACAGACACATGAAAGATGTCAGCATCAGTCATCATTAAGGAAATACAAATCAAAACTACAATGAGATATCACCTCACGCCTGTCAGAATGGCTAAAATCAACAATATAAGAAACAACAGGTGTTGGCAAGAATGTGGAGAAAGGGGAACCCTCCTGCACTGTTGGTGGGAATGCAAACTGGGGCAGCCACTCTGGAAAACAGTATGGAAGTTGCTCAAAATGCTAAAAAGAGAACTACCGTATGATTCATCGACTTTAACAAGGATTGTGGTCTTTCATTATGACCTGTAACAAAAAAGTAATAATGACATTCAGTACTTAAAGACTTTTTTTCCCTTCACAATTGTGATTCTAATAATATTTAAAAGATTTTATTAGGGGCGCCTGGGTGGCTCAGTCGGTTGAGCGTCCGACTTCAGCTCAGGTCACGATCTCGCGGTCCGTGAGTTCGAGCCCCGCGTTGGGCTCTGGGCTGATGGCTCGGAGCCTGGAGCCTGCTTCGGATTCTGTGTCTCCCTCTCTCTCTGCGCCTCCCCCGTTCATGCTCTGTCTCTCTCTGTCTCAAAAATAAATAAATGTTAAAAAAAAGATTTTATTAATGTTTATTTTTGAGGGGGGGGGCAGAGGGAGGGAGACAGAGAATCCGAAACAGACTCCACACTGTCAGCGCAAAGCCTGACACGGGGCTCGAGCCCACAAACTGTGAGATCATGACCTGGGCCAGAGTCAGACGTTCCATCTGACTAAGCCACCCAGGCCCCCTGATTCTAACAATATTTATATAGAATCAAAGAGAACATAAAATGTGCAAAAGAGATGTTTCTCAAAAGGATGTTTAAAAATATTTTAAATAGTCATACTCTTAGGAGTTTAGTCTGAGGCAGGAAAAGGTCATAGATATTGTTGTGTTTATAAATTATTTGCAACAGTAATTGAATCCAGATTTCATGTACACTGGGTGGGTGTTCAGAGTTAACGAATACATTGAAAGCCCTCAAAAGGTGTGATCATTCTATGCAACGTACGACAACTAGAAATAATAGGAAAATATATGCGTAATGAAAGCCTTAACAAATAAACCAGACACCAAACCCCGCTCCGTGGCTGCGGATTCTATGCTAGATGGTGTCCAATGCTCATCAGTTGGCCATTATTGTTCTCTCCTGCTGTGATCGAAAACTCTATGTAGAGCTTTAAACATTTTGACGAACTCGAAAACAGCCCGTGGCTTTATTCAACAATGGAAAGTAACTTTTGGGCAATAGTAACCTGTGGTTGAAAACACTCATGCAGTCTTGTCCAGCAACATGGCTGCCGGGAAAGGTGAGGAAAAGGGCTCTTAGCACTCTTTAAAGATATTAATAAGTGTGTAGGATGCACACCATGTGCAGCTCATTCCTTTAATCTGCTAAGAGAAAAACCTGCCTCCACGGTTGTTAACCACGTTGGCATTTACGACTTATTTTCCTTTCAGGTTCCTCTCATAAACGGAGTATTTTACCTACATATATCAACTTGACTTAAAAAAAAGTCTAAGTATAATATAATGAGTTAACCATTATAAAGCCGTTCGAGCCTGGCAACATGGGCCAAAGACATTTTATGTACTCTAAAACAATATTTTTCTTTTTTTAAAAAGTGTTTATTTTTTTTGCGAGAGAGAGAGTGTGAGTGGAGGAGGGGTAGAGAGAGGGAGAGAGAGAAATCCCAAGCGGGCTCCTTGCTGTCAGTGCAGATCATGAACTAAGCCGAAATCAAGAGTAGGGTGCTTAACCGACTGAGTCACCCAGGTGCCCCTAAAACATATTTTTCAAAGACCTGGAAGTAAAATCTCAACACGAGAAAAGCAAAATCTTACATAAAAAGTTGATAGAAATAAAATAATTTCAACTATATAATTCAGTAGGACACTTTGAAATGTTTCCGTGAGACATTTAAGAAATTGTCATCATCGGGGCGCCTGGGTGGCTCAGTCGGTTAAGCGTCCGACTTCAGCTCAGGTCACGATCTCTCGGTCCGTGAGTTCGAGCCCCACGTCGGCTCTGGGCTGATGGCTCGGAGCCTGGAGCCTGCTTCCGATTCTGTGTCTCCCTCTCTCTCTGCCCCTCCCCCGTTCATGCTCTGTCTCTCTCTGTCTCAAAAATAAATAAACATTAAAAAAAATAAAAAAAAAAAGAAATTGCCATCACCATATTTGATTTACATGAAGGGGACCATCTTTCGTCATCTTTAAATCTATTCATAAAGAACTGAGAAAATTTTCGGATAAAAAATTAATGGAAGATAAAACAAAAGGAGAAAAAGGTATGAAACTAATCAATAGAAATTATTCTAACAAATAACAAAAAAAGATTTCAAATCATCACCAAAAGCAGGAATTCACTAGAAGGAGGAGATTGATTTCAAATGGAAGTACTGAATAGGCTCTAGGATTGTCTGATAATTCATCTCTAATGAGAGGAGGAAACCATAAGAACACATTGAAAAAGGATTTAAAGTTCTTGGTGATTTGACATAAAATGATTACTCTGAAAAAAGTAACAAACTCATAATATGCCATTGAAACAAGGACATCAATAGTAATAGTAACAACTGTCAGTGATTAAAACAATATTTCAAATTAATTAGTGTACAAGGAAACTTGAAAGTCCCAGACATCTTATAGCACATATTAAGAAAACTAACAACCTGATAGCACTTTCTCCATGTTTGACAACCATTCTAAAAATTTACATGATATTAACACAAAGCTGAAATATTCGCATGAACTGTCAACAATGCAAAAAAAAAGTTTGATAATTTTGAAAGATAGAAAGTGCATAGCAAGTGAGGAAGGGGCAGAGAGAGAGAGAGGGAGAGAATCCCAAGTAGGCTCCTTGCTGTCAACAAAAACCCTGATGCAGGGCTCGATCTCATGAACTGTGAGATCATGACCTGAGCTGAAAACAAGAGTCAGACGCTTAACGGACTGCCACCCAGGCGCCCCGCAAAAAACTTGTTAATCAACCAGAAGCCTGAATTATATTTGTATTTTTTAATAGAAAATGATATTACAAAATGATTGTCACATGGAGAGGCAATTAAAAAGTATGCAGGAGAACTTCTGATGTGGCCAAGGGAGAGAAAGCCTGTGTTTCTGATGATTACAACTAAAATCTCTTTCTAGACAACATAAAAAATGCAACTATCTGAGGACTTTGAAAAGTAAAGGAAAACAGATTGGGGAAGGAAGTAAAAACCGGGGGAAGTGAGCTGTAGGGGGGTTATTTTCCCATTTCTCCCCCTCTTTTTGCCCATGTTCTCAAGCCAAGGGTGAGCCCTTGGCAGAGCTGGGGCATCCATACTGCAGACAGCTGAACTCAGAGAAATCCTTCCTGTCCAAAAGACCAGGAAAGGGGATCCCCGTGGGCCAGAGAAAATGGGAGTAATACTTTTTTCTTTCACATCCTCGGTTTTTTGGTGTTTGTGACATACCGAGAGCTGACCTATGATGGAGCTAAAGCAGTAGGTTTTTTTGTTCAGAGTCTTTTTGTTCAGAGGAGTTGAGAAAAGGGACCTGAGGGTAAGAGAAGGTAGAAAGAACTCCTTTTAAAAAAATCTTCGTGTGTCGGGGTGGGGGCAGGGGGAGGTGCCTGGGTGGCTCAATCGGTTAAGTGTCCGACTCTTGGTTTCTGTTCAGGCCACTGTCTCATAGTTCCGTGAATTCAAGCCCCACATGGGGCTCTGCACGGATGGTGTGGAGCCTGATTGGGATTCTCTCTCTCTCTCTCTCTCTCTCTGCCTCCCTTCCTTTCTCTCTCTCAATAAACAAACACACTTAAAAAAATCTTTCTTTTTGTCCTCTCTGCTTTGCCCCAACAGGCACCTCCAATTGTAAGAACTGCAGCAGCATGGGCATGTAGGAATCCAAGAGGAATCTCATCTTTCTCGACAGAAGATCAGTAGAAGGGACCCCTGTGGGCTGGAGAGTGTGGGGGAAAGTCTTGGAAGTGAGAGACTTGGAGAAGATGATCCCCAAAATCTGTGATAAACCAGCATAAAGCCAACCTCACTAGTGTGCTGGTGAGCTGCTTTTACGATATTTCCGACAGTAATTATGTGGGTTTTTCCCTCATGCCAACCAACTGTCCCTCTCTCTGGACATCCACCGGGTGTTCTACAATTCAGTTCAATTCAATTCTCACACTACCTACCCGGAGTTAGTGTCAGGCTCCACAGATATAAGGGCTCAGTCTGACAAGGCTGCCATCGCTTCAGATGTCAGTCACCAGTGTTGGGTCTCCAGGTTACCCACTCTTCTGTCTGACTTAGCTACACATCAGGGGTTTCCACAATCCACTTCCCTCAGGTTCAGTAATTTGCTCAAACAGCTCACAGAACTAAGGAAAACAGCTTACTTACTGTTACTAGTTTATTCTAAAGGATACAACTCAGGAACAGCCAAAGAGGAGAGATGCACAGGGCAAATTATGGGGGAAACGGGATGGCACAGAGCTGCCATTTTTAAGTGTACGGTTCAGTGACATTAAGTATTTTAATGATGTCACACAACCTTCATCACTGTCCATTTGCAAAACTTAAAAGAAATAATTCTAGATAGAAACTCTATAGCATTAAACACTAACTCCTCCTTTCCCCCTCCTACAGCCCATGGTTACCAGTGTTCTACATTCTGTCTCCATGAATTTACCTGTGCTAGGTACATCATATAAATGGAATCATCCATTATTTCTTCTTTTTTGTCTGCCTTATCTCACCGAGCATGGTTTCAAGGTTGACCTACGCTGTAGCACGTATCAGAATTCAATTCCTTTTTAAGGCTGAATAATACTCCATCCCACGTATGTGCCACATTTTTCTTAATCCATTCGACTGTTGATTAGCACTTGGGTTGTTTCCACTTTTTGGCTACTGAGAAGAGTGCTGCCATGGACATGAGATACAAGTATCTCTCTGAGTCTCTGCTTTCATTCTAATGGGTATATGTCTAGGAGTAGGGATAATGTGTTTGTAACCTGGAGTGATAATAGCCATCCTACTAGGTGTGAGGTGGTAACCCATTGTGTTTTCATTTGCATTTCCTTAATGACTAGTGGTTGTTGAGCATCTTTTCATGCTTTCTTGGACATTTGTATACCTTTTTTGGAGAAATAACTATTTATGGCCTTAGACCCTTCTTTGAGTTACGGTTTTTGTCTTTTTGTTCTTGAGTTTAGAAGTTCTTTACGTTTTCTATATATTAGACCCTTAAAAGATGCATGAGGTACAAATACTTTCTCCCATTCTATGAGTTGTTTTTTCACTTCTGTGATATTGTACTCTGACATACAAAAGTTTTATCTTTGGACCGTAGGTTTTCTTCTGAGAGTTTCATAGTTTTAATCCTTAAGTTCTTTGATCCATTCTGACTTAATTTTTGAATTGTGGTGAAAAGTGAGGATCCAAAGAAGGCAATTCTTTAACCTGATAGAGATTTACAAAATACTTACACCTAATATTATACTAAAACTGAAAGAATGTTTTTCCCTAAGGTTGAGAACAAGACAAGGATATTCGATTTTACTATTCCTATTCAATATTGTACCGGAGGTTCTGTATAGTGCAAGAAGTCAAGAGAAACAAAAGAAAAAAGATACAGATCAGAAAGGAAGAAATAAAACTTTCTCTGTTTAGACTATATGATTTTCTACATGGAAAATCCCAAGGATTTTTAAAAAACTCCTAGCGCTAATAAATCATTTTAGAAAAGTCACAGGACAAAAGGTCAATATAAAAATAAGTTTTATTTCTGCATATTACCAACTAATATTTGGAAATCAAATTTTAAAACACAGTATCATTTATAATAGTACCCAAAACATGAAATAAGTCTCACAAAAATATGCAGGATCCGTATTCTAAAAATTATAAAATAATGATGAAAGAAATCAAAGATCTAACTAAATGGAAATAAATACTGTGCCCATCAATTGGAAGATTCAATATTGTCAATATGTCAATTTTCCCCACACTGATCTAAGCATTCAATGTAATCCTAATAAAAATCCCATAAGACTTTTTTTTTAAAGAAATTGATGGGCTTATTTAAAATTTCATATAGAACTAGGATAGCTGAAACAATTTTAATTTTTTAATTTTAATTTTTTAAAAGCTTATTTTGAGATAGAGAAAGAGCATGCATGAGCAGGGAGGGGCAGAGAGAGAAAGGAAAAGAGAACCCCAAGCAGGCTCCGAGCTGTCAGGGCAGAACTCGACCCGATCCCATGAACTGTGAGATCATGACCTGAGTGGAAATCAAGAGTCAGATACTTAACCGACTGAGCCACCCAGGTACCTAGTTTCATATTTATATGCAAAGAAAATTAAGAAAATGAACCTCACCTCATACTTTACACCTTATCCAAAATTAACTCACGATGGATCATTGACCTAAAACCAAAACCTAAAGCATAAAATGTGTAGATGAAAACTTGGGAGAAAATCTTTGTGATCTTGGGTTAAATATTTCTTAGATCTGATACCAAAGACATAACCCATAAAAGAAAAAAAATTCTCTTCATCAAAATTACGAGCTTTTGCTCTTTGAAAGACAGGAGAATGAATAGACAAGTCACAGACTAGAAGAAATATTTGAAAATCACGTATCTGAAAAGGAACAATATCCAGAATTTACAAAGAATATTTAAAACTCAAGAAAAAGACAATGCCATTAAAAATGGATAATTTTTAAAAACAGATAATTCCTTGAGTATGACCTATTTGGGGAACAAAGAGAAGTCTGTCCAGGTGCTCTGCCCACAAAGGCAACTCCTGGAAACGATGCGGGTCCTGAGCACACTACACAGGACTTTGGTCCTTATCTTGTAGGAAAATATTGGTTCTGATTTCAGTGTTGCTATAGCATTGGAACTTTTCTAGAGCATATGCATACATAAGGAAAACTAGTGCTTTTGAACATATGTTCGGAAGTGAAGTTCCTTTTACACTATAACCCCAAAATATCAAACTTTTAAGTTGTTCACAATTCAAGCTGCATTCCGATCTGCATGGAATTTTGTTTGTATATTCTATCTGTTACAGATGGGACAATATTGTTTGATTGAGGTTTGGTTTAACATCTACTGTTTGGGAAAATCAGGTCTTACGTTTTTTAAAAAATGAGTCGTATAGTTTGGATTTCCAGCTGTCAAATTTCAGAGGTTTGTCAAGGAAATGAATCCTACATTCTTTCTCATGTATTGGTCCGTGTCTCACAGCAGCAAATCTTTTTCTCCATTTTTATCTTCATTTTTTCCTCTTTCCTCATTTCTTAGAACTTTCTTTTTCATTCCTCTCATCTCTTCTTCCTTCTTCCTTCAAGCTTCTGCAATATCCTTCCCCCCTCCGAAATCTGTGGCATTTTCCAATTCTCTCTTTTTATAAGACGTTTTTTTCTCTACCCGGTCGTCCATTGGCGATGACTTTGTAAATCACCATGACTTAATCTTTTTCCCGTTAGCTACTGCCTACACATGTTTTACTAAGCTCCTCAGGGCAGAAAATTTGTCTTCCAATATTTTATGCTTTGTAAAATGCCATGCACTCTTATGACTCCTGCTAACAATAAATCTCAGTATAAATTAGTTGAATTTACATCTTCTTTGTTTTATGTGTAAGCTTTATGTGCTTAAGAGTGAAGACTCAAGTTTCACCAGCTACTTGATCTGTCGTGTGCATCATTACTTTTTAGGTAGCGTTAGAATGCCGCCTTTTGGAATTACTGGGCACCAAGACAGGCATTTATTTTAACCTGCTTAGTTTACATGTATTTTGTTCCAGAAAAAGCAAAAATCTTTTTTCCATTGTAAGAAAATGTTCCTCTCTTTTTCGATAACTCGACTGAAATCACGTAGAGTTGTCGACATGCCCGGATGCCTTGTGTTCTAGTTGTACATCTGGTCTTTCAGGACAAATGGTCTCTGGAGTTACTAGGAGTGACAATTGGAATCTTTACTATTAGACTTATTAGGTGTCGATATCAAAATATATTGATATTTTCAGAGTTATTTCACACCAGTCTAGACTTTATTTCCTCACTTTTTTTTTTAAATTTTTTAAACGTTTATTTATTTATTTATTTTTTTTTAATTTTTTTTTTCAACGTTTATTTATTTTTGGAACAGAGAGAGACAGAGCATGAACGGGGGAGGGTCAGAGAGAGAGGGAGACACAGCATCGGAAACAGGCTCCAGGCTCTGAGCCATCAGCCCAGAGCCCGACGCGGGGCTCGAACTCACGGACCGCGAGATCGTGACCTGGCTGAAGTCGGGCGCTTAACCGACTCTGCCACCCAGGCGCCCCTAGTTTGGATTCTTAAAGGTGAAACAATCTCAGCCACAGGACTTGAGGAATGTGACCTTCTTCGTACCATCACCAAGGCTTACTTGATGAGCCCCCCAGATATTTTGCTTAATAAGTAGGGTGTGTATTAGTTTTCTTTTGCTGCCATTTATTCTCTCACAATTCTGGCTGTCAGAAACCTGGGCACGCCGTGGCTCAGCTTGTTCTCTGCTCTGGGTTTTACGAGATTTAAATCAAGTTGTCAGCAGGTTGTGTACCTTTCTGGAGGCTCAAAGGGAGAATCTGTTTCTGGGTTCATTCAGGTTGTTGACAGAATTCAGTTCCATGAAGCTATAGGACTGAGTTCTCAGTTTGCTTGCCAGCTGTCAGGCAGGAGGCCCTCTCAGATTCTTGAGCCTGCCTACATTCCTTGGAGCTCAGACTCCTTTTCCCTCATTTGCAAAGTCAGCAACGAGGGGTGGAGTCTTTCTTGTGCTTTGAATCTCTCCGACCTCCTCTGCTGCTACTCATCTCTCTTCTCAGCTTCCCTCTTCTGCCAAAGTCACTGACTGTCTCCAGGTAGAGAAATTTCCCTTTGCAAGGGCTCAGGTGGCTAGACTGGGCCCACCTAGCTTATTCAGGATAATTTTTTAGAAAATGTTTATTTATGTATTTTTGTGCGAGAGAAAGCAGAGGGAGAGGAAGAGAGAGAATATCAAGCAGGCTTTGCACCATCAGCGCAGAGCCTGATGGGGGGGCTTGAAACCATGAGGCGTGAGATCATGACCTGAGCTGAAATCAAGAGTTGGACGCTCAACCAACTGAGCTATCCAGGTGCTCCTCAGGATAATTTTTTAAAAAGTAATCTCTACATACAACGGGGCGTCAAACTCATGATCCTGCGATTAAGAGTTGGGTGCTCTACGAACTGAGCCAGCCAGGTGCCCCTGTTCAGGATAATTTATAACTTTAATTACATCTGTAATTGTCCTTTACAGTAGTACCTGGATTAGTGTTTTATTGACTAACTAGGGGATGGGAATCATGGAGGGACATCTAGAATTCTGCCTACTATAAGGTATGAGGCCTATACGATGAAAACGATAATCTTTTTTTTTTTTTTTTTTGGAGAATGTATAAAGACACTTGAACAAATACAGAGTTATGCCATATTCCAGAAAGAAAAGGCTCATGTGGAAGGATATTATTGCCCCTTAAATTAATGCAAAGAAATTTTAAGGAAGATCTAAATGTGATTTTGGGGGGTTTCTTGGTAATCTGGTTCCAAAGACAAGAATAAATGAATAAAAATGACACGAGAGTCAGAAAAAAAAGTATATTCCCCAACTCATTTTATGAGGCTAGCTAGTGTAATTTTAATGCCAAACCCAAAGAAAGACATTACCAGAAAGAAAAATTAGAGATCAATCTCATTCTTTCTCATCTATTCGTTTGTGTCTCACAGCAGATAGTCTTTTCCTGTCTTTATTGTCAGTTTTCCCTCTTTCCGTATTTTATTTTATTTTATTTTATTTTATCTTATTTTATTTTATTTTATTTTATTTTATTTTATTTTATTTCAATTGTATTTCATTCTATTCCACTCTATTCTATTCTATTCTATTCTATTCTACTTTTAAGTTGGCTTCATGCCCAGCACAGAGCCCAATGTGAGGCTGGAACTCAATGGCCCTGAGATCAAGACCTGAGCCGAGATCAGAGCCAGACGCTTAACTGATTGAGCCACCCAGGTACCTACTGTTTCCTCATTTCGTTTTTTTTTAATTTTTTTTTTAATGTTTATTTATTTTTGAGACAGAGAGAGACACAGCATGAATGGGGGAGGGTCAGAGAGAGAGGGAGACACAGAATCTGAAACAGGCTCCAGGCTCTGAGCGGTCAGCACAGAGCCCGACGCGGGGCTTGAACTCACGGACCGCGAGATCGTGACCTGAGCCGAAGTCGGACGCTCAACCGACTGAGCCACCCAGGCGCCCCTGTTTCCTCATTTCTTAAACAAAATAAGAGAGTCTCCCAGATCTTAAACAAAATATTAGCACATCAAATCCAGCAATATATAAAAAGGAAAACAGACCAATGGAACAGAATATGAAGGTCAGAAACAAATCCACACATACATGACTACTTACTTGGTTTATGACCAGGATAGTACTGCAGGGTAGAATGGGGAGGACCACCTGACAATAAGCGGTGCTGGTTTAATTTTCCACATTGAGGTGGGGGTAGGGGTATGAGGATGTATAGGCGTCTCCCTTTCTCCATTAATAAAAAAGTTAATTTCAGGTATGTTTAGAACTAAATTTGAAAAGGAAAACAATACAATTTTAGAAGACAACATAAGAGACTATCTTCATGGCCTTTGGGTAGGAAAAGATCTCTTAAACAGGATACAGACACCTCTCACTACTCAGGAAAAGAGTGATAAATGACTCCATTAAGAATTTTTCATCAGGGGCGCCTGGGTGGCTCAGTCGGTTAAGTGTCTGACTTCAGCTCAGGTCATGATCTCACGGTTTGTGAGTTCGAGCCCCGCGTCGGGCTCTGTACTGACAGCTCAGAGCCTGAAGCCTGCTTCGGATTCTGTGTCTCCTTCTCTCTCTGCCCCTCCCCTGCTCATGCTCTGTCTCTCGCTGTCTTTCAATAATAAATAAACGTTAAAAAAATTAAAAAAAATAATTTTTCATCAAAAGACATTATTAAGAGAGTAAAAAGGTGGGGCACCTGGGTGGCTCAGTCGGTTAAGCTTCTGACTTCAGCTCAGGTCACGATTTCACAGTTCATGGGTTCAAGCCCCATGTCAGGCTCTGTGCTGACAGCTCAGAGCCTGGAGACTGCTTTGGATTCTGTGTCTCTGCCCCTCCTCTGATCACTCTCTCTCTCTCTCTCTCAAAAAAAAAATTAAAAACAAAAGAGAGAGTGAAAAGGCAAGCCAGAATGGAAAAAAAATATTTGTAGCACATGTAGTCAACCAAAGACTTGTTTCCACATTATATAGTCAATTAATAGAAATCAATAAGGAAAAGATAACCCAGTAGAAAAATGGGAAAATCTGTGAGCAATGAGCCAATGCTTTTATGAAAAGATGTTATTCTTCACTAAAGTAAGGGACATACGAAACAGTACCACAATAAGTTCATATTACACATCCATTGGATTGGCAATAATTAAAATGTTGGACAATTCAAGTGTTGCTGAGGATGTGGAACAGAAGAAATGTTTACATGGTATTGTTGGTTATAGAAATTGGAACAATTTATTTAGCATGGTCTTGAAAAGCTGAAAATGAACATGCCCAGGAATTCTATACCAAGGTAAAGACTCTATAGAAATCTGGTTATGTACTCCGGGGTAAACACACACACATGTGCACACACACACACACACACACACACACACACAAACACACACACCAGCATGGTTTATAATAGCCCAAATCTGGAAATAGCCTACATCCATCAACAGTAGAGTAGATAAATTATATTTCCATGCAATATGGTCCCTTACATCAATGAAAATGAATGAGCTACAGACACGTCCACATGGGTGAGTCTTAAAGACATAACCTTGGTCAAAACAATTTAAGACATGAAAAAAACTTACTCTATGGTTCAATTTACATAGAGTTCGAAAACCGGCATAAGCTATATTTTTAAGAATGAGTAATTATGCAGAAAAATATGAATAAAAGCCTGAAAGTGAATCTGCTAACAACAATGATAGTGGTTATCTCTAGGCCTTTGGGGGTTATAAGGGAAGAGGCACATTGGGGCCTTTTGGGGTATTGGTAATGTTCTACTTTTTGACCCAGTGGGTCACATGAGTGTTTGGGTTTTAGTCTTTAAGCAGTACACTTCTTTTTTTATTAACTTTTCTGTGTGTTTGCTATAGTTCCCATGACAAAAAATAATTCCAATCTTTTTTACCCCACACTTCCTGATTCTTCCTCTAGTTAGAAGAATCTACAGTGCCTCATAGAGACTTGGAGTTGTTACAGCAAGACTACAAAGAGAACAAACAATTTAGTCTTTAAAAACAAAAACACTTCTTAGGGTGCCTGGGTGGCTCAGTCGGTTAAGCATCTGACTCTTGGTTTTGGCTCAGGTCATGATCTCATGGTTTCGTGAGTTTGAGCCTTGCATCAGGCTCCTCGCCGATAGTGTGGAGTCTACTTGGGATTCTCTGTCTCCCTCTCTTTCTGCCCCTCCCCCACTCATGCTGTCTCTGTCTCTCTCAAAATGAATAAACTTAAAAAACAAAAAAACAAAAACACTTCCAAAATAGGTTCTTGAGAATAAAAAAAAGCCTTGCCGAGAGCGAAACATAGCATTTGACCCTATTTCCCTTCCAGTCCTGGCCAGATTAGCTTAACAAACAAAAACAACAACAACAAAACCACAGACCCCTGAATTGGGAAGAGTATATGCAGCATAACCCTGAAGAAGATTGGGGTGGGGGCCAAGACCGGGAAAGGTTTGATGGGAGTGGGGGGAAAAGAGAGCATCAGGGTTGACTAAGCACCATTTTGGGAGACAAGGCAGGAGGCCTGGGCTAGGGGCAGGAAAGCTATTGTCACAGCAGTCTGCAAGGGTTGCCTGCTGCCTCATATGCATCATTCAGCAAAGGACACCAGCTTTCCTCTGCACTGCCTGGTGGAGAGCCTAGGACGCCTCTGTCAGAGATACAGGGCGAAATCTTAGACCACCTGGTGGGGTAGTATCTCCCTCCCTCCGTTCCTCTCCTCCCTCCTACCCTTAGGGATCTTAGTCTGCAAGGCCTAAGAGTCTATTTTTAATAAGTACCTCGGGTAGCTCTTATGCAGGTGGCCCGTGGCACAGGCATACCATTTCTCAGAGAAACTCTTTGATAAGAAGAATCACCAGAGGCACTTGTTAAAAATCCCAATTTCTGGGCTCCATACCAGACATGTGGAATCAGAATCTCCAGGGAAGGGGCCTGAGAATTTGTTTTTTTAATCAAGGTCCAGGTGATTCATAGGGAATTCTGGGAAACAGCTTTAAAGACTTCTACGTTTTATTTTGTTTTCTGTAGTATATTTAAAAACAAAACATTTATTTATAATAAGGAAGTGGTATTTTTTTTTTGCATTGTGAAAAAAAAATAAGTACCTTATGGAGAGAGATTACAATCTCTAATTTTTTTTTCCCTCTCTTCCTTTAGCCCAGACTTCTCAGTGCTGCAGGATAATAGATCTATTTACATGACAGCTCTCCTTGAAATCACAAAAACATCTTAAACTCAACATGTTCAAATTTTTATTTTTTTTTTTTTTTTCAACGTTTTTTATTTATTTTTGGGACAGAGAGAGACAGAGCATGAACGGGGGAGGGGCAGAGAGAGAGGGAGACACAGAATCGGAAACAGGCTCCAGGCTCTGAGCCATCAGCCCAGAGCCCGACGCGGGGCTCAAACTCACGGACCGCGAGATCGTGACCTGGCTGAAGTCGGACGCGTAACCGACTGCGCCACCCAGGCGCCCCTCAACATGTTCAAATTGAAATCACCATCTACCCCCCAAACCCAACTGCCTTCCAGTGTTCCCTATATCTCACTGGGGATCGTTACTATCCACCCACTGGGCCTACCAGAGATCCCATCATGTCAGACTCCTTCCTTTCTTTCAATCCCCAGTCCACCCCACCGTATATACATCCATCACCAAAGTCTCCCATTTTACTTCCTAAATTGTTCCATTTTCCCCACCTGTCTCCATCTCCTTGTTTCCATCCCAATCTGGTTGTACCACCACCAACAGTAACTACCACTCGTGGATCCTAATTGTCCATATCCCCACATTGCAGCTGGAATGATCTTTTTCAAAATACAGACCTGATCAGGTTAAATCCCCTCTCTGCTTCTCAAGAAAAGGATGAAGGTTCTCAGTATGGCCAACAAGGTCCTGCTTAGTCTGGTCTCCAGTTTCATACTGTAGCAGTCTCTTCCTGCAATCTATGTGCTAGCCACATTGATCTGTCCCTCAGGCTTGCAATGTTTCCCCTCTGACAAAGGTTTTTTACGCATGATGTTCCTTGTTTTCTTTTCTCCTTTTCTCAGTATCTCATCCTTCAGATCTCCACTCCAGTGTGACTTCCTCAAGGCAGCCTTCCCTAACCTTTCTGACCAGTTCAATGAGTGACTCTATCGTAAGCCCTCCTGGTACTCATCCCTTGCAACTTTCATTTAGTTCTTGAGTGAAATGTGGTTTACTTATTTGTTGAATTAGGCCTTTTAGCATTCTTTTGCCTAGAGTAGTTTGTTTCCTTGCTCATCTTCTCTAGTGCTTTTTTGATTTCACTTCCTTAGACTCTATTACTAGACTCTATTCACTACCTAGACTCTAGGACTATTTTAGGATTAGTAAGGAATAATTCTTTAATATTTGGACTTCGCTAAAGCACCACCTTCATTGGCTTTCCCGTTTCCCCTCTGGCTGCTGTTGCTTTATCATTTTCCAACTCTTGAACATTTGCCTCGATCATGGCACTTATTTACCCTATATTGTATTTTTTTTGCTTATTTTTGTGAAGGTTTCTCTCGCTAGTATCAATTGCTTCAGGGCAGCTATTTTATTTCTGTATCCTTACACAACACATGGTCTTGTCCCTAATAAATATTTGGTGTGACCCTGATATAGTGCATACGTTGATTTCTCTGCTTCTAGTATCTTCCCTTGCTGTGCCTGACAAATCTTCATCACATAATATAAAGGAGGCAGTGGTATAATGCTAGCTTCAACGGTATATTTCTATTCAATTTCCTCATTTGAAAATGATATTTACCTTACAAAGTTGTTCAATTAAAAGAGTTAAGGATTCAATACATCCCTCCCTCCCCTTGCCAGGTCAAGCCTCTCCTCTTCTAGGGCAATTACCTATGGAATTTTGTCTCAGGATTAGATTTGGGATCTCTGGCAACCATCTAGTTCTGGTCCCCCCTCCCCCTTTACAACAGACTTTGATGGCCCAATTAAAACTAGAGAACAAACCATTAGCAAGTGGAGAACATTTCTTCCCTGTTATCTTAGGAAAATATATTCCTGAGGTGAGGAGATATATTTGTGTAACTGCATAGGCCTTTAAAAAATATACTTTGAAATAGCATAGGATGAAAATCAAAATGGTTTAATTTCCATATCAAAATAAATGAATTGTTTCATTTTCTTCTAGGTTTGTAAAGTGCCTGACCCATAGTACACAAGAAGTAAACTTGGGTTCCCTTCCCTTCATCCTTTCAAGCTTAAAAAGCTGTAAGTTAGGACAAGCGATTCCACAGTGAATTATCTGGTAGCTTCCAGTGTAAGATTTTATTCTTACCAACTAGATCCTATGTTCAGTTTGTTACTTTACCTTATTTGTTTGCATTGTCAAAGTTTAAATATAGCACATTCAAACAATTAGTCTTTAAAAATCACGGAAACATTATTTTAATATAATTTATTGTCAAATTGGCTTCCTCACAACACCCACTGCTCATCCCAACAAGTGCCCTCCTCAATGCCCATCACCCATTTTCCCCTCTCCCCCATCCCGCCTCAGTTTGTTCTCAGTATTTAAGAGTCTCTTGTGGTTTGCCTCCCTGTCTCTCTGTAACTATATTTCCCCCCCTCCCCCCATGGTCTTCTGTTAAGTTTCTCAAGATCCACATGAGTGAAAACATATGGTATCTTTCTCTGCCTGACTTGTTTCACTTAGCATAATACCCTCCAGTTCCATCCATGTTGCTGCAAAAGGCAGGATTTCATTCTTTCTCATTGCCAAGTAGTATTCCATTGTACATGTAAACCACATCTTTATCCATTCATCAGTTGATGGACATTTAGGCTCTTTCCATAATTTGGCTATTGTTGAAAGAGCTGCTATAAACATTGGGGTACAAGTGCCCCTATGCATCAGCACTCCTGTTTCCCTTGGGTAAATTCCTAGCAGTGCTCTTGCTGGGTCATAGGGTAGTTCTATTTTTAATTTTTTGAGGAACCTCCACACTGATTTCCAGAGCGGCTGCACCAGTTTGCATTCCCACCACCAGTGAAAGAGGGTTCCCCTTTGGAAACATTGTTTTCAAAAGCCTATGTAACTAAAAATAAAAAAAAAAATCCCACGAAAATGTTTGCACAAAGGGTTAAAACATGTCACGGAGGTAAAACACTGACCAAGGCTTTGGCTTGCTTTTCTACCCTTCTCCATCGTTATCTTGTGTGGTTCAAGTATCTTTCTTTATTGGGACTTGTCATTTCCAGTTGACTAGGAAATTGCCCTTTAGCCAGTGTTTCAAATCTGAGGTGAATGCAGCCTGGGTGGTTTATTCGTGGGCCCACGTATCACGACCTGTGAAGGGAGTATCCTGGAGGTAAGAGTTTTGAAATAGAAAACTCAGCTTCTGCCATACATGGGTTTGAAATCAACATCATGTGCCATTTGCAGCTCACCACACACGGGTGAGGTAAGCGTCCTGTCATCAAATGACCCTTTTTGACGTCCATGGGTGATAAGAGCCCCAAGCACTCCTGGAGTCTAGGCTGAATTTTCCCCACTGGCTTGGGAACTGGCCTCTTCTCAGCACTCGCACTGCTGCCGGCTGGATGACAGCTGATCTGGGACTCCTCAAGGCGGAGTCGTTTCCAGACACAGCCGTCTCCACCCTCAACCGCACTCGTCTCTCTCGCGGCCGGTCTAGGACCACCAAGACCAATTTCGGGGTTCTCCTTCTCCAGTGAGACTCGGCAGGACAGGCTTCAAGAGAATCGGGGGCAGAGGACGAGTAAGAAGTAACCGCTATTGGTAAGACTCCTAATAAATGGCAGTATACCCCTGAGACACGACGAGGAGCACCCTGCTTAGCCGCGGAAGCCACAGGGACAGGAGGCCCCCGGCCAACGGCCGGACTGGCCCGCCCCAACTGTCCGCTCGGGTCACAGTCACGTGACCGGGGAGCGGCGCGCGCCGGCCGCGGCGCCGATTGGCCGGCGGCGGAAGCGCGGGGTTTGATGGGAAGGAGTTGGCCGGGCCCATCGCTCTGTCAGTGGCGGCTGCTGCCTGCTCGGGAGGCAGGCTGCGCGGTGGCCGCCGAAGCTGGCAGACGTGGACAGAAGCGCCGGGCTTTGCCCGCTTCTTGCAGGTAGAACGCTTAAAATGAAGGCAACTGGGGGTGGCGGGCTCGGCAAAGGGGAAGCGCGCCGAGCTTTTCCCTGGGAGATACGCTCCCGGTTCCCCCGCTTGCGTCTCCCAGGCGCCCCCGCCTCATGCCAAGTGGCCTAAGAGCTCTGCGGCGGCGGCTAGTCAAACTCCCGCCGGGCTGCGCGCTAACCAACATCGCCTCCTGCTCCTCTTGATTTCCCAGCCAAGTGGCAGGGCTGACTCTGGAGTGCTAGAGACCCCTTCCCCCCACCTATCCCCGCGAAGGGGAGGTGGTTTCCCCGCCTTGTTCTCAGATTCCGGTGTGGGTGTCTGGGTTGAGCTGAGCATCGGCTCTTTGGCCCGCCTCTGTCGAGACGAAGGGTCCGAAGGTTCTACCCTAAGCTAAGCTGTCGCCTTGAGTGTTCTCTGTCTCGTTTTTTTTCTCTGAGTTGTGCGGAGGCGCCACGAATTGGACAGATTGGGAGGGACCGAAAACTGTCAGTGTCATGCTGCTCGGCCCAGCCATGTGGGCGTGGATTGTGTGCTGCTTAGAGAAGCCTCTCTACAACCGTTGTCCTTATTTGAGGGACGGTGGGCGGTGTAAGGCTGGAGGGCAGGGAGAGGTTGCGTAGGTGTCTTGGGCGCAGCGGGAGGAGAAGAGCAAATCTAAACTACATCCATAGTTTATTTCTTGGGGGTGCCTGGGTTGGGCGGAGCCTGCGACTCTTGATCTCGAGGTTATGGGTTTGGGCCCCGCATTGAGTGTGGGGATTACTTAAAAATAAACTATTTAAAGAAAATAGTTTAATTTTTTAACTAGTGGGTATGGGTATTGAGAGTTGTGATTGGTGAACTCAGTTTTGCTGATGGTGCCCTCACAGTAATAAAACTGGTGACTCATTGAATTTTCCATGTTCTGCTTTTTTCCCAGTTGGCTTCTGGTTTGTGTCAATTGTTTTCTCCTTTCTCTCTGGCTTGGGTGTCACCGTTGACAGAAATGACCCTGTTCACAGCAGTGTGTGTGCATCTGAGTGAGCTTGGCTTCAGGCATATGTTCAAACTGGCAGCGAATGCTAATCTCTTGTTCTCAGCAGCCCCCATAGTTCCATTTTAGGAGGAAGTTGATTTTGAACACGTTTTTAAAAACAAGAATGGTGCCTTTAAAATTAGAATTTTAAGTTTCTCTGTCATCTACTAAGATCAGTCCAACACTGTTAATAAAGTTACATGGTGATTATATATTAACTTGAGAGAGAATGTAAGAAGTCCTATGACTGTCAAACAGGTATGATTTAATATTAGAAACCTTTCCATATTAAATATAGTCATTTCTTGGAAGTTAGTTCAGAATGAACATCAACTTACCATGAACACCAGAATTAATCAACGTGTAGTAAAGTTACTTTTAGAGGTGTACCTCTTTTCAGTAATTTTATTTTTGAGCAATAAATGTGGTGGTTTGGTATATTTCAGAATTGCCTTTAGCTAGGATATTTGAAAGTTAGAGTTCTAGAACAAATCACTCTTAAGCTTAAACTGAATAGTACAAATAGAGGTACTGTTGATGGTGACTGAATAGTTTCCACTTAGGTTTGGAAGTTGATAAATATAAAAGTTAACTTGCTTTGCTGTTAAAGGCCTGCGAGATTATTTTAATGGAAGAACCTGCAGGATATGTTGTTTTATTTTTTTAATGTTAAAGTAAATGGGAGCAAAACATTTTCAGTTAAAACAAACTGTAACTTATTTTTCCCATTTTAAAATTATGAAAACAGATACTTTATGAGCTTAGAAAGAAAGGTGTTTGTATGAGGAGCATTGCTTTCTGATAATAGTAATAATAGTGGCTACAGTTTATTATGTGCACACTAGTTGGACACTGTGTCAGGTGATACATAATTTCATTTAATTCATACAATAATTCTGTAAAGTGTAGATATCTTCACCACTCTACAGATGTGGAAACTGAGGCTTAGAGAGTTTAATTTACCTAAGATCACGTTGCTAGTATGTGGTTGAGCCATATTTTGAATCCAGATCTTTTTTACTCCGTTATTTTTTTCATTTTATTAAAAAATTTTTTTTGAAATGTTTGTTTATTTTTGGGAGAGAGAATGCCAGTGGGGAGAGGCAGAGAGAGGGGGACATAGGATCTCAAGAAGGCTCGATGCTGACAGCAGCAAGCCCAATGTGGGACTCCAACTTACAAACTAAGAGATCATGACCTGAGCCAAAGTTGGTCACTCAATCAACTGAGCCACCCAGGCACCCTTCCATTATTTAAAATAATTAATTAATTAATTATTTTTGGGGGGAGGGGGAGAGGAGCAGAGAGAGGGAGAGGGAGAGAGAGAATCCTAAGCAGTCTCCATGTTCAGTGCGGAGCCCTAGCAGGGGTCGATTCTGTGACCCTGGGATCATGATCTGAGCTGAAATTATGAGTTAGATGCTCAATTTACTGAGCCACGCCCCTACTCCATTATTTTAATATGACTTGAAGTAAGCTGAGAATTTAAGAATGACATGACCCAGGATTTTAAATTCTGACACCCAAACCTGAGTGTGAATATCAGTTAACATTGAACATTCAAAACATTGAAATAATATGGTGGGCATAATTACTTACTGGAAAACACATTAGATGCATCCAGCTCTTAAGGTCATGTCAGGTTCCACTGTGATATCAGAGTGGAAAGAGACTGTACACATTTATGGAAGAGTTCTTGGGGACAAGCCACTTGAGATTGAGCCATCTGTCCACTCAAGGGCAAACATTGATTTATGCTTCTGAAAGAAATGGTAGTTATTTGCTTCCCATGTATTTTCCATTTGTTGGAAGAGATGGATTAGGAAATAGCAATGACCACAGCAGTAAAAACAATTTATATTGAGGAATTATTTATGTGTTAGACACTGCTGTAAATGCTTTAGAATGCATTGTGTCATTCAAGCCGTTCAACATTAAACAAAATTTTTTTAATGTTTATTTTTGAGAGAGAGAGGGCGTGTGTGCCCGCACAAGTTGGGGAGGGGCAGAGAGAGAGGGGGAGACACAGAATTCGAAGCAGGCTCCATGTTCTGAGCTGTCAGCACAGAGCCGGATGTGGTGCTTGAACCCACAAACTGTGAGATTATGACCTGAGCTGAGCCAAAGTTGGTTGCTTAACCGGCTGAGCCACCCAGGTGCCCCAAGCCTTTCAACATTTAAAGAGGGTCCTTAACTATCCCTCTTTTGCAGATGAAGATACTGAGTAACTGAGACATTAAATAGCTTATTTGCCCAAGGTTTCATAGTAAATAACGGGCTACAGGAATTGGAATATGGCAAGGAGGGAAAAAGAGTTGGAAAACAGAAGAGGTATGAAACGAAAGCTATAAAGAGTTGATTTACTTAATTTTGTTATGCTTTCATATCTGATGGGAAGTACTACCATTAGTTGTGTATTATAGCAAATCAGCTTCTTTTTTTATTTTAATTTTTTTATGTTTTTATTTTATTTTTGAGAGGGAGAGAGAGTGTGAGCAGGGGGAGGGGCAGAGAGAGAGACAGAATCTGAAGCAGGATCCAGCCTCTGAGCTGTCAGCACAGAGCCTGATGCAGGGCTTGAACTCACAGACTATGAGATTATGTGAGCTGAGCTGAAGTCCGACGCTTAACCAACTGAGCCACCAAGGTGCCCCATAGTAAATCAGCTTCTTAAACAATACTGGAATTTGGTAGGAAAATTGCTGGAACAATGAGGGTTGACTCATTCTTTGATTATGACCCTGAAAGCATGGATATGACATTTAATGACTATTTACCATAATGTTGTTTTCGAGGACAAATTCTAAAGCAGAATACTCTGCTTCAGAAATCTCATAGTTTATTTCATTAACACCATAACAGTTCTCCAAGCAAATAATTGATATTAATTGCAACATTATGCACATATTTCATATTATGCTTACTTAAAAAGTGATATTCAGTAAAAAAGTAAAAGCAGTGCTTGCAGACTTCTAGTATCAGTTCTGCCCCTAACTAGAGCTAGCTGCCAAAATGATTTGGCAAATCATTTAGCTTCTCTTCCATGCAGATTTAAACATTCAGATTTAATCAGATGTGGGCTACATGATCCACTGTACCAACACTGTCTCTTGTGTTTATAACTTACTTTCCACTTCAGTAGCTCTGTTTACCAGCTATTTGAGAATGTCAGAGGTGCTTTCATATATTTTATGTATAAATATTCCAATCTAATTTATATAAAGCAGACTTTATTTCTGATTTTGTGTTACTGGGAATAACTAGTTTCTTCATAAAAAGCCAAAACTAAAATGCTGTGTCTGGCTCTGCTACTTAGTATTTTTGGGACCAAATTACTTTACTTCCCTAGCCTCAGTTTCCAACATTTGTAAAATGGGATGATAGTAGTATCTAAATAATAAAAGTCATGTAAGGCGTTTGCTTTAGGGTTTCCTAGAGAAATAGCAGTACTTACCAAATATTTAACTGGTATCTTTATTGTTGTCATTACTTTTTTTTTCAATGTTATTTTAAAGAATTATTTATTTTTAAGTAAACCCTACCCCCAACATGGGGCTCAAACTCATGACCCCAAGATCAGGAGTCCCATGCTCTACCAACTGAGCCAGCAGACACCCCTGTGATTACTTTTAAATATTAAAAATCCTGACTTGTGATGGCTACAAACTTAACTTGGAGGCATATAATTGTTAGAAACCAAAACGTGTAGACCAGTTGTGTGCAAAACACTGTGCTTGACAGCATACAATTAATTCCTGAATAGTGGAGAATTACTATATACTTTGAAAATACCAAGTTAAGTGGCTCATGTAAATCCACCCCCACCCCATCACCTTTCTTAGTGTTTTTAGCATCTTCAGAAGGTTTTGAGATCTATTTAATGTTTTAACTGAGAAATGTATACTTTTATTCATTAAAGTTCCAGGATTTCCTAAAACTGCACTTTAGAAATTTGAATACTTAGTTAATATTGAAGGATTAATAATATTCAGGTTGCAACTTAAATGTGGCGGATAACATTCATTATATTTATAAACACCAGAAAATTTCAGGACAGATTATTGGTATATCTGGTACTAGAAATCGCTTTGTAAGTGAAAGTATTTCATAATTAGGCTCTTTGTTACTTCTCTACCCAAGAAAGTCCAAGATGGCTATGCCTTATGCTAATTCCAGCCTATAAATAGTGTAGCAGAGTGAATGTATTTACTTGGTACTGGTATTATTTTGTGATTACATTAATGGTTTTAAAAAATGTAAGAATTATGGCCTAACTTTTTTTGTGTGTGGAAATGAAGTAGTTTTATACATTGGCAGTATATAACTACACCTGGTAAAAGTGTGTAAATTTGAAAGTATGTTTTTACTCTTTCAACTTAAAAGAGTAAAAACTTATATAATTATTGACTGGTAAATTGATTTAGAACCTAAGATTGCTGATACATTTTTATCCATATGGTAATATTATAATACATTTGAGAATACTAGAAAAATGACTGAAATAAGGACATTAGATATACACTAACTGACATGAAGGTCAACTGACTTGAGGGACTTAGACCCAGTTTCAGAGAGAAATGTTTATTTGGGTGTTGGAACAGTAGTGAACAGACCAGAAGTCTGAAGATAGAGTGGTTTTGAATCATGTGTCTTCTGAGCTATTGGGAAAATTGCTGAATGTCTTTTCACTTAATTTTCTTATCTGTAAAATGGTAGTAAGGAAGGCTATCCTGTGAAAAGTGGTGGTATAGTAAGTCTAGTTTACAGAAAATAAAATTAAAGCTCCAGAAGCAATAAATGATTTGCTCAAGGTCACAGGTAGTTCTGTAATCCTTATTTTCTTATTCAAAATCCAGTTGGCTTTCTGTTATTACTTGTAAAATAATGTTGTGCTAAACATTGTAAAATGCTAATTCCAAATAACTAGTTTAGTTGGTAGATAGCTGAATGATAGAGATATTGTATTTAAGCGTGTGGAATGAAAGTAGTTTAATAAAACTTTTCTTACAACATTAGGGGATCTACTGTAAACAACAGCAAATTGCAAAGTAGTATGAATATACGCTGCTAAAATGTCGTGCCATTTAAAAGCCTTTTCAGCTTATTTTTACTTTTAAATATGTCCTGATTTGGAAGAAGGGATTTCTTGAAGGGTAGACTATCCCAAGGCTCTCTAAATTAAAATTCCACATAAGTGGAGTTCAGAGAAATTAGTATTGTATGTTATTTTTTGGCAGTATTGCAACATCTATATTTTATAGTGGGTATGCTGTGTGTTTAACCTAAAAATTTTAAATACTTGCTTTTCTTCTAGCTGTGAATTCCTTTGGACAATTGATGATATTTATCATTGTGCCCAGTTTCTAAAAATAAAAGATGGGTGGATTATTTTCTCGATGGAAGGTAAGTTGTTTTTCTTTATGGCCAGTTCTTAGTCTAATATAAAGTGTCACATAAACCTATTTGTAAAAGTCTCCTTTGTAGTATAGACTTGAGTAAAGCTTGATATTGTCCCTAATTCTATTTAATTTTCTTCCTTTTCTTATGAATTAGAAGAATTATAATTCTTATGAATTATATTTGGACTTTAATAGTTCTGCTTGCCATGTAGGTATGTAATGCCTCTGTTTAAAATAATTGTTTCACTTTGACTTATGAATTATTTTTGTTTATTCATTCACGTGAAAATAGCTATCTTTTCTAGCTTTTTTCCCTTATATTGCCTGCATTTCAATCTTATTTGAAAAATAGTTGAAACTATTATTATTGTTGAAATGGTTGAAATTATAGTTGTATGCTATACAATACCTGATTTTACAGGCTATCTCTTTTTGCTTAAAGCTTGTCATAAATATTTGCTGAAGTTATACTAGATATACTTTTAGGAATTAGAGGCTTAAAACAAAATTTGAAATGTAGTTTGATGTTATTGGTTAAGGCTTTAGAGGAAGTATCTCCAATTTAGTACTATAAAATATAAAATATACTAATATATGCTCTTTTCTAATATGAGAGGAGATAATGTAATCTCAGACAAACTACTTTGCTTATTTTTAATTCCTTTTTAGTGTAATAATGGAGCCTAGAAATGCTTGGTATACTAGTTTTTGGACTGTTACTGGAACTGCTTTGTTTTGGTATTCCATGGACTCCTTGCTCTTTCCTTTAAAACTCTGTTACAGTTCTGCTTGAGGATCAAATTTGCCTATTATTTCTTTGTCTTTGTTAGGTTGAATCATATGAAATTACCAATATTCAACAGTTTTGACTTACATAAAAAGCAATTTCATATGGTTCAACCTAATGTTAACAACTCTTATGGGAACTGCAATGAATTGATATTCATTATCCTCCTATATTATTGAGTACATAATTGGTAAATGGTTTCACAAGTGTTGTATGAGACATTTTGGCTGGTTTTTATTCGGGGTGTATAAAAAATATTTTTAACAAACAAGCTCTGCTATAATGAAGTATTCTTAGGTGCCTTTTTAAAATCTAATCTTCAGAAACGTAGGAATTCAGAATGAAGGTAGCCTATTGATTTTGACTTCCAGAGTCCTAAATGAACTTTTAGCAATAGTAAATCAGACCATCTTTAATCTTGAGTTTTTTAATGTAGGAGTTCTTTTGAATAATCATGTCTAAGAAAATTTTTCTTGGAGGAGAATTTCTTTTTCTCTATAAAAGTGTGTTCTGGGATTAAGACTGGTAAAAAATGAACTGTCAGAGTTGAAAGTACTCAGGCTAAAAAGTCAAGTAGGAAAATGCTTCTTTAATCTTACGTAGTTCTCTTTATAATTTTTATTTAAATCTAAATGTTATTTATAAATAAATAGGAGTATACATTGTTTAATAATATTTGAAAAAGCTTAATTTTGAATTAAAATGTTCTTTTGTGATTTTATAAATCAAAATGTATCTAAGTTTGCAATAACAAGTTTTAATGTCTCATCTGTTTTTATAACAGACAAAACCGTCAACTGTAGAAGTTCTGGAAAATATAGATAAGGTATGTTTTTTAGCTCTGGGGTGTTTTAATTCATTTTAGGTATTACATAAATATTATAGTATATGTGTAGTATTTTGGAGACTGGATCTGGTTTGGGAATTAGAGATGATATAGAGTAAGCCTGAAGACTTTAATGTTACATTATTTCAAAAAAATTCAGAGTGAATCAGTGACTTAAGAAGCCTGTGTCAATAGAACCTGTTAGAATGGAATTAGATGCATAGCATGGCATAAATCAATGTTACAGATAGGATAAAGTAGATTATAAGATGGTCTGCAACAATTTTTATCAGTACACAAACTTCACAGCTTTTTTTACTTTCTATTATCAAAAATGGTTATTCCTTAGGAATATTAAGAGTGATGAATAGATTGAAAGAATCTAGTATGGGTCACTGTTTTAATTTTTATTAATTCCTTTTTTTTTTTTTTTAATTTCATTTATTTATTTTGAGAGAGACAGAGACAGCCCAGGTGGGCGAAGGGCAGAGAGAGAGGGAGACAGAGAATCCCAAGCAGGCTCCACACTGTCATCACGGAGCCTGACATGGAGCTTGAACTCACGAAACTGTGAGATCATGACTTGAGCCGAAACCAAGAGTCGGATGCTTAACCAGCTGAGCCACCCAGGCACCCCAGTTTTTATTCATTCTTTCTTTATTTTTTTTTAAATTTTTTTTTTCAACGTTTATTTATTTTTGGGACAGAGAGAGACAGAGCATGAACGGGGAAGGGTCAGAGAGAGAGGGAGACACAGAATCGGAAACAGGCTCCAGGCTCTGAGCCATCAGCCCAGAGCCCGACGCGGGGCTCGAACTCACGGACCGCGAGATCGTGACCTGGCTGAAGTCGGACGCTTAACCGACTGCGCCACCCAGGCGCCCCTATTCATTCTTTCTTTATATAGCCAGATTTTTTTAGACCTTATAAAAGGAGAATTATTACTTGTTTAGTTTAATAAATACTATTTATTGATGTCAATTTCATGCTTGATCTTTGCTAATTTGGTAGGTTAAAAACAGTATCTTAATTTTGCACTTAAGAGTAACTTGTCAGACTAGGCATTTCATGTTTTTAGCCTCATTTAAAATTTTCTTTTTCATATGTTCTATTTAAAAATATTAAGGTATTATATTTCATTGACTTTTAAGAATTATTTCTTTATAACCTCTCTATACTGTTAAAATTTTTTGTTAACATTTTGATTATGAAATTTGAGATTCGCTTCAATAATATAGAATAATTCTCTCTTAACAGGAAATTCAAGCATTGGAAGAATTTAGGGAAAAAAATCAGAGATTACAAAAATTATGGGTTGGAAGATTAATTCTCTACTCTTCAATTCTCTATCTGTTTACATGTTTAATTGTATACTTGTGGTATCTTCCTGATGAATTTACAGCAAGACTTGCCATGACACTTCCATTTTTTGCTTTCCCATTGATGTAAGTAAATTGTTCTTTTAGTTGACTTTTCCTCTTTTTGACCAGATGGTTTAAATATATTAAGTCTCTCTTTAGTATGAAATAATAATGTCTCAGTTTGAGTAAATTTGTTTGTTTGTTTTTCATTTTGAAAAGTATTTCTTTAAAAAGTAAACCAACTGTTTTAAACCTTAATTTACAATTCAGCATATCTGAGGAATCTAACTCAGTGACGTTAGTAATAATGACTCTAGGTGGGAATCTTTTGTGATTCTCTAATAGATGATCATGCTTCCCTAGGGTAATAGGGCATAGAGTGGACATCTCAGATTGTGGGTAGTGGTAAGTGAGGGAGGGTTTGTAAAATAAAAAGAACAACTGACCCAGTAATTCCGAATATATTCCATTCATCCTATCTCTCTTCCCCTGTCTTAGTCACTGCTATAAAGCAATTGACCCTTATTATAGAAATATTTTATAATATAGGCCTTTACTGAAAGTGTGTAATGATTGAATTTTGAGACAATTGAATAAAAAATTGGTACCAATTCTTGGTATTTATGGGTACCAGTTTTGTAGGTATTAGATTATAATGGTGTATGGTATACAAAAATACAAAACCTTTGACTATAGATTTTAGACTACATATATCAATTAGTAAGTATGATGAATATCCTAAAGAGAAGTGTCACATGCTGTGGAAACACTTAACAGAGACCCTAACCCAGTCTGGGATGGAGATGGGGGTCAGGGAAGAGCCTTTGTATTCATTTTCTATTGTTGCCACCAATTTAGCAGCTTAGAGCAACACCCATCTATTGTATCACAGTTTGTGTAGATCCAGGTGGCTTGACTGGGTTCTCTGCTTAGAGTCTTGCAGGCCTAAATCAAAGTAATCAATCAGCTGGACCGGGATCTTATTTGGAGTCTCTGTGGGGAGAATCTTCAAGGTCTAGTGAGGTTGTTTGCTGACTTGTGCTGTATCTCTCTGACTTCCAATTTTGCCCTCAGAGAAAGCTTTGTCTTTAAGGGTTTAACTGATTATATTAGACCCACCAGGATAATCCAGGATAATCTCTCTTGCTTAAAATCTGAGTAATACTTAATTATATTTGCAAAGTCCCTTCACAGCAGTACCTAGATTACTGTTTGATTGTATAACTGGAGGATGGAAATCTTGGGGAGGGAGAGAGATAGTTTTAGAACTCTGCTTACCATAGCCTCCCTGAAAAGTGATCTTTGAGTTTGAGATGCAAAGAATGATTATGTGTATTAAGGGTGGTGTGACAGGGGAGTGGATAGTGTGTTAGGGAGAAGGAACAGCATATATAAAGACCCTGAGGTGGATAGACCGTGGAAGGTTTAAAGAATTGAAAGAAGGCCAAAGGCTGGATTATAGGGAAAGTCTGGATAGTTAGGCAAGGGATATTTCTTAAGGGCTTCATAGGCCATGATAATGACTTTAGGACTTAATCTAGGAGTGATAGGAAGTCATTGAAGATTTTTAAGAAGGGATATGGATAAGGGAAGATCTTTATAGGAAGAGAACAGAAAATACAAAGGCTGTGTAATGGAAGAGAGCATGACTTATTTGAGGGTCTGTGATGGAGAGGGTGATAGGAAGTACGCTTGCAGAATCAGATAGGTTCTGGATCATGGGAGGGTTCTGGTGCTAGGAGTTTGAATTTCATTTTGGGTGAAATGGGAAGCTTGTAAAGGTTTTAGTGGAAGAATGGCATGATGAGATTTAAGTTAAGAGGCTCATGTGTGCTGCCTGTGGAGATTGAGTAGAGGAGGACAAGGATAGAAACAGATCAGCTAGGGTGCTGTTATAGGAGTTTAATCTAAAAATCCATCTGGATTGGGACATCCCAGTGGCAGTGGAGATGAATAGATGACTTAGCAGTGTTTCAGAAGTAAAACTGAGACAACTTGATGGGAGGAAATGGAAGGTAATGGAAAAGGAGGAGTCGGTGATATTTAGGTTTTTTGGTGGGTGTAGGATCTCTTTCTTTGGGACTGCTGTAGTAAAAAAAAATTTGTTTAGTCTGTAGTGCAGGACATAATTTCAAATTGGAACTCCGGGAGATCATAAAATTTTAGCTTTTATATGTAGATAAAAGAATAAAAAATTGAGTGCATGCATATTATGAAATAACATTTCTGCCATTTTCTTTATTTTCTTTCTCTTTTGAAATCTTTTGGAATGCTTCTTATCCCAGGTATAGTAGTGGATTTTATAATGCTGAGCCCCCTTCCCTCATTCCTTTCTAGTTTTTCATTAAAAGAGGGGAGAAAAGAAATTTAGAAAGGGAATAGATGTGATGTTTACTTGATTGAAACATCTTTAAAAAACTTAAAAAAACTCACTTGAGGGCCACCTGGGTGGTGGCCACCCGGTTGGTGAGTTCTTGCCCTGAATGGGGCTCTGTACTGATATTGTGGAGCCTGCTTGGGATTCTCTTTCCCTCCCTCCCTCTCTCTCTCTCTTTCTCTCTCTCTCTGTCTCTGTCTCTCCCTCTCCCTCTCTCCCTCCCTCTCTGTCTCCCTCCTCCCCCCTTGCATATGTGCATGGGCTCTCTCTCTCTCTCTCTCTCTCAAAAATATATAAATAAACTTAACCCCCCCCAACCCACTTCACTTGACATCCATTACTATATAAAAATAGATTTTTTTTTTAATTATGAAAGATTTGTATCTAGTTGCAGAAGAATGACAGGGAACTTTACTGTGCTAATTCTAATGGCTGTTCACAAATTGTGATCTACTGGATCTGCTACTATGCTGCAGAAGACTTTTTTTTTTTTTTTTTGGCAAATAAATCATATACTAATTGTTCATAAAAGTAGAAAAACTTAATTTCTTTAAAAATGTTTATTTCTTCAGTTTGATCTTTCTACTCTTTTGAGTATGAGGCTCTGTTGTCCTTACTGTGTCCTTCTGCCTGTTCTGCATCACCTGCATCTAGTGTTTCTTGGTTTGTTAAGCTTCAGAGCCATTTCTCACTTTGTCTCATTCACATCTGTGACCTGGTTCTCAACTGCTGCAGCTTCTGTTTCACTGAGCTCTTCACTCTTGGAAGCATAGACCAGTTATCAAACAAAGAATAGAATTGTCCTTCTGATTGATGGCAATCAAAAAAGCATGAAATAAAATACAACAACGTGAAAGTGGATGCTGTGGTATAAAGAGAGAAGACTTACCACAGGACATTTTCTTTCATGTGAGCTATTGCCTGAGCTTATTCCTGGACCGTTTTCCTTTGGAAACAAAAGTTTTGAGGTCTGGACCAGGGTTTACTTAAAGAAATGGAGGCAGAATTAGTAATAAAATGTATTGTTTTACTTATCACAGTCTACACTGATTATAAAGCTTAGCAATCTACCTGATATTGCAAAAAGTGACTCACTTCTGCGTTCCAAATTTCCCAAATGCTTTAACTGGACAGAACGGTCATGGATTCAGGAATGAGCATATATTGCATAATCATAACTACCTTAAAGTTATCTTTTATGATAGAATGTCAATACTCTGTATAAGATGCTTTGATGTTTTATTATATCTTCTTTTCAGGATGTAATAGGGAGGAGCTTGGGATGATTCCCAACCTGTTATTTTTCTGCCTTTCAGATTCAATAGTATATTTATATCCCTAATCTTTTCAACTATTACTGAAACAAATTATAATCTAAATGCTGAATTTGTTTCATTGGAGTCATTATGGCTATCGTCCAATATGAGGGAAGGTTTAGATTGCAGTTTAAATTTTATATTTCTTGCTTATGCTGGCAGATATGCATTACCTTGGGAATTGGTTCATTTTCTAAGAGTGAACAGCCATTAAACTTTGTCTCTATCCTTAACTAACTCTACAGGCAGTCTTAGACTTTTACTCCTAGTTACCTTATTCTTCCAGATTATAACTTCCTAGAAATTTCATTCTCTATAAGATCATTTCAGAGGCTTATTAGCATAAAACTTGACCTTCCCAGAGGATTTAGCTATATTTTCTTCCTCCCTCCCCCCTTCCTCCCTCTTTCTTTTCTTTTTTTTTTTTTTTTTTTTCAACGTTTATTTATTTTTGGGACAGAGAGAGACAGAGCATGAACGGGGGAGGGGCAGAGAGAGAGGGAGACACAGAATCGGAAACAGGCTCCAGGCTCTGAGCCATCAGCCCAGAGCCCGACGCGGGGCTCGAACTCCCGGACCGCGAGATCGTGACCTGGCTGAAGTCGGACGCTTAACCGACTGCGCCACCCAGGCGCCCCCCTCTTTCTTTTCTTTTCTTTTTCTTTCTTTCTTTCTTTCTTTCTTTCTTTCTTTCTTTCTTTCTTTCTTTCTTTTCTTTCTTTCTTTCTTTCTTTCTTTCTTTCTTTCTTTCTTTCTTTTCTTGGAGAGTGTGCACCTGCATGAGTTGGGAAGTGGGCGGGAGGGTGGGGGAGAGAGAAAGAATTTCAAGCAGGCTCTTCTGCTCAACATGGAGACCAAGGTAGAGCTTGATCCCACAACCCTGGGATCATGACCTGAGCTGAAATCAAGAGTTGGACACTCAAGGAAAAAAAAAAAAAAGTTGGATGCTCAATTGACTGAGCCACCCAGGAGCCCCAGCTATATTTTCCTTCTGTTTTTGTTTGTTTGTTTGTTTTTAATTCCTCTTAAAATGGAGCTATGGGGGGAAAAGTTAAGCAAAGGACCTGAAGAAGGTGGTCTTGTCCCTATTTTTTATGTTTTTTTTTTCCTACTTAAATCTAAAGTCATTTGAGGATAGGACTTTGATCTTATACAGTTTTTAACACCTTCTTCTCACTCCCCCTCCTCTCTCACCCCCTCCTCCCAACTCTGATAAAAGATACTTCCTCAATCCAGCAGGAGGGTTGGCAAGCATAATTTGTAGCCTTAAAAAAATTTTTTTTTTAACGTTTATTCATTTTTTAAAAAAAATTTTTTTTTTCAACGTTTATTTATTTTTTGGGACAGAGAGAGACAGAGCATGAACGGGGGAGGGGCAGAGAGAGAGGGAGACACAGAATCGGAAACAGGCTCCAGGCTCTGAGCCATCAGCCCAGAGCCTGACGTGGGGCTCGAACTCACGGACCGCGAGATCGTGACCTGGCTGAAGTCGGACGCTTAACCGACTGCGCCACCCAGGCGCCCCACGTTTATTCATTTTTGAGAGAGAGAGAGAGAGAGAGAGAGAGACAGTGTGAGTGGGGGAGGGGCAGAGAGAGAGAGAAGGAGACACAGAATCCAAAGCAGGCTCTAGGCTCTGAGCTGTCAGCACATAGCCAGATGTGGGGCTCCAACTCATGAACCCTGAGATCATGACCTGAGCTGAAGTCATCCCAACTGAGCCACCCTGGTGCTCCATAATTTGTAGCCTTTTGAGGAAAGTTTAACATTTCTTTCATGGTGATCTTATGAGAATACAAAGTATCTCTATACTTTGGAATCAACTATAGTTGGCTCTTAAAGGAGAAGGTTTCTGTGAACATCTGTTGATATTTACTCAAGGATAATCTTTACTAGGAGGTTTTGGTAGGTAAGAAATCATTTTGCAAGCATCCCTTTTGCAATTGATAGATATTTGAATATTGATAGTTATTCACTTGGTAGATTTTTGTATTTAAAGAATTATGTACAGAGACATAATTAAGAGATCTTACTCTTTAATGGGAAGATTTAGTATTGTTATGAGATCAGTTCTCCCTAAATTAATCTAAAAATGTGTGATCACATTAAAAATACCAACAGTACTTTTTTTTAAAATTTTTTTTAACGTTTATTTATTTTTGAGACAGAGAGAGACAGAGCATGAATGGGGGAGGGTCAGAGAGAGGGAGACACAGAATCTGAAACAGGCTCCAGGCTCTGAGCTGTCAGCACAGAGCCCGACGCGGGGCTCGAACTCACGGACTGCGAGCTAATGACCTGAGCCAAAGTCGGCCGCTCAACCGACTGAGCCACCCAGGCGCCCCACCAACAGTACTTTAAAGGTCTTGGCACACTCATTCCATACTTTTGAATGGAAAAATAAACACATAGAATAGTCCTGATAATCCTAAAAAAGGAGAGGAATGAGAAGCAGAGGTCTACCAGGCATCAGATGTATTATAAAACTTCATTGATTAAAGGTTTGCTATAGTATATAATTAAATAGTATATACATTAATTAAAAGTTTTTACTTATTTTTAAAGTTTTTTTTATTATTTATTTATTTTTATTTTATTTTATTTTATTTATTTTTTTTTTCAACGTTTATTTATTTTTGGGACAGAGAGAGACAGAGCATGAACGGGGGAGGGGCAGAGAGAGAGGGAGACACAGAATCGGAAGCAGGCTCCAGGCTCTGAGCCATCAGCCCAGAGCCCGACGCGGGGCTCGAACTCACGGACCGCGAGATCGTGACCTGGCTGAAGTCGGACGCTTAACCGACTGCGCCACCCAGGCGCCCCTATTTATTTTTATTTTAGAGAGAGAGCACTAGCAGGGGAGAGGGACAGAGTGAGAGAGAGAGAGAAAGTGTGCAAGCCGGTCCCATGCATCCTTTACCCAGACTTCCCCAGTGGTAACATCTTGTATGAGTACAGTAAAATATCACAACCAGGAAACTGACATTGATTCAATTCACAGAGCCTATCAGATTTTGCCAGTTTTACATGCACTCTTTTGTGTGTATTTTACATTTTTATGTAGTTTTATCATGTGTAGCTTCATGTCCCTGCCCCACAGTTCAGATCCAGAACGGTTCTAAAACCACAAAGCTGGGAGCACTTGGCTGGCTCAGTTGGTGGAGCATGTGGGTGTTGATCTCAGGGTTGTGAGTTCGAGCCCCATGTTGGGTGTAGAGATTACTTAAATAAATAAATTGAAAAAAAAAAAGCAAAACAAGACCACGAGGCTCCTTTTTGCTACCCCTTTGTAGTCATACCAACTCTCCTCTACCTGCCTCCTTCTTAATCCTTGCCACCCACTAATCTGTTTTATATCTCTATAATTTTGTTATTTCAAGAATTATAAAATGAGATCATGTAGCATATAACCTTTTGAAACTGGCCTTTTTCTTTTTTATCTAGCATATTCTTGAGATCCATTCAAGATGTTAAGTGTATCAATGGTTTCTTTTTTATTGTTGAGTTGTATTCCATGGTAATGACATACCACTGTTGTTTATCCATACACTTGTTGAGGGACATTTGGGTAGCTTCCAGTTTTTGGCTATTACAAATAAAGCTTCTATGAACATTTGTATATAGGCATTAGAACATAAGTTTTCATTTCTTTGGGGTATATGTCCAAGAGTGTAATTTCTGGGGCATATGGTAAATACATGTTTAGTTTTATAAGAAACTGATAAATGTTTTTTCAGAGGAGATGTACCATTTTACATTTCCACTGGTTGCATATAAATGATCTAGTTTCGGGTGATAGGCATTGAGGAGGGAACTTGTTGGGATGAGCACTAGGTGTTGTATGTAAGCCAATTGGACAATAAATTATATTAAAAAATGATCTAGTTTCTCTGCATCTTTGCCAGCATTTCATATTTCACTATTTTCTATTCTGATCATTCTGATGGGTACGTAGTGATATTTCATTGTGGTTTTAATTCACATTTCACCAATGGCTAATGATGTCAAACTTCTTTTCATGTGTTTACTTGCCATTTATATCTCCTTTTCTGTGAAATATCTGTTCATGTCTTCTATTTTTCTGATTGGATTATTGGTCTTTTTGCTGTTGAGTTCTGAGAATTCTTTATTTTTTTTTAATGTTTATTCATTTTTGAGGAACAGAGAGAGAGAGAGAGAGAGAGAGCGCGCGAGCAAGCACGTGCATGGGGGAGGGGCATAGAAAGAAAAGGAGACACAGGAGCCAAAGCAGGCCCTAGGCTCTGAGCTGTCAGCACAGAGCTGGATGCGGGGCTCGAACCAGGCTCACAAACCGCGAGATCTTGACCTGAGTTGAAGTCTGACGCCTAACTGACTGAGCCACCCAGGCACCCCGAGAATTCTTTATATATTGTAGATGTAAGTTATTTGTTGGACATATGGTTTGCAAATATTTTTTCCCAGTCTGTAGTTTGTCTTTTTGTTCTCTTAATAGGGTTTTTGCAGAGTAAAATTTATTAATTTTTCTTTTTATGGGTTGTGCTTTTGTTATCAAGAACCCTTCCCTGGCTATAGATTCTGAAGATTTTCTTATTTATTTTTTTTCTATGTTTTTTTTCTTCTAACATTTCACATTTAAGTTCATAAGTCATTTTGAGTTAATTTTTATATGAGGTGTGAGGTTCATGTTGAGATTCTTTTCTTCTTTCTTTCATTTTGCACATGGGTGCTCAGTTGCTCTAGCCCCTTTTTGTTGGAAAGGAATTGCATCATATTTAACACTATGAAATGATCTTTTTCTGGTTTAAGCCTTTTTTGGGGGGGTCTTGAATTCAACCTTGTGGGGTATTAAGATACAACTCTTGTTTTGTTTGTATTTGCCTAGTATACTTTTGCTCTTTGTTTTATTATCTTCAGCTTTCAAAAACTCTTAATTTTAGATTTTAGTTTATGTTATGGAGTTGGGTTTTGTTTTTATGCTCCAGTCTGAAAGTCTTTTGCTCTGGTGAGTTTAGCTCATTTACATTTATTAAGAGGAAAGATGTTGGCCTAGGTTTTGAAACATAACTTTGTATTTTGCTTTTGTGTTTTTTTTAACTTAAAAATAAATTTCTAACTATGTGGTATGTTTATTTTTGCCCAGTTATTTGTAGAAGGTTGTATGAGTATGGGGGCATGTCCTCCTACATTCCAGGCTATCTAGAATTTTCCTTACGATCCAGGATTTAATGTGCTAATTTGCTCAGCTTTTATTTTTCCCAGCCAATAGGGTTAGGCAACTGTATATTTTTTCCCAATACAAAACTTCTTTTCTACCCTGCTGCCATAGAAACAAAGTTCTTTGTAAACAGGGCACTTCTAATTTTTTTTTTTTTTAACATTTATTCATTTTTGAGAGACACAGTGTGAGCAGTGGAGGGACAGAGAGAGAGGAAGACACAGAATCTGAAGCAGGCTCCAGGCTCTGAGCTGTCAGCACAGAGCCCAACACAGGGCTCGAACTGACAGACTGCGAGGTCATGACCTGAGCCAAAATCAAGAATCAGAGGCTTAACTGACTGCCTCTGTAAACAGGGCATTTCTGAATGATTTCTCTTTAAGCTCTCTGCCTTCTCTGTTTCACTGCTGGAGCCAGATGGAGGAGTTTCTGCCTATGTAGCATGCGTTTCTTACTCCTTTCTTTCTTTCTTTTTTGGAGAGAGTGTGTAAGTGGGGAAGGGCAGAGAGAGAGAGGGAGAGAGAATCCCAACTGAGCCACCCAGGCGCTTCTATCTTATTCTTGTTATAAACATGGGGTTTAGGCTTTTACACTTTGAGAAGTTCGTCTTGCTCCCTCTTTGTGAGATAAGCAGTTTTCCTTCTCAGCTTGCACTCTTAATCTTCATGATCTCCATGGGTTTTGGGAGTTGGATTTAGCTATATCTTAATTTTACCAGAACAAGAATTTGCGTGTTTTCTTTAAAATTTTTTAAATGTTTATTTATTTTTGAAGGAAAGAGAGACAGTGAGCAGGGGAGAGGCAGAGAGAGAGGGAGACTCAGAATCCAAAATGGGTTCCAGGCTCTGAGCTGTCAGCACAGAGCCGGACATGGGGCTCGAACCCACAAACCACGAGATCATGACCTGAGATAAAGTCGGACACTTAACTGACTGAGCCACCCAGGCGCCCCAAGAATTTGTGTTTTATTCTCCTTGTTGTTTGGAGTATTTCTAAGGAGAGAAGAGGGAAAGGGAAATTATGCCACTATTCTCTAAGTAGGAGTCAGTAGTAAAAAATCTTTAGTATCATCACAAAATATGTTGCTTTGTTTTCATAAGTTGTATCTAATTATTAGGAGAGCAAAAACCTTTATTGTTTTATAGATTTTTGAAGTACCTTATTGTGTTTCCTAAATTTCATTTTAAAAATACAAAAGAATTTCATTTAATTTAGCCTTAAAGGTAAACTATGTGTTCTACCTTTTCAAGTCTTGAAGGAAATGTATTGTTTGATAGTTCATTTTCTCCAGCAATAGTTCTGACAAAAACCAAAAGGAGAATCTATGGTCCACAAAGGGGGATTACTGAGTTTTATTTTGAGGTAAAGAAATACATTTCAATTCTTACAGTTTTTACACTTTGAAAATTATGTACGCTTTTTCAAAATACCCATTTAAGAAAATTTACTGATTTCTTCAGAATTCTGTCACTATCTCTGCCATTCCTTGTCCTGTGTTCTGTTTTCCTATCCTTTTTTTTTTTCCCTATATCATCTCTCTGCTGGCACTGTTTCAGTGGGTTTGTAATGGAGAAATAGTATGAGAGTTTTCTGTTGTGGAATACTTGAAGATTGTGAAAAGTATGTTTAACTTCTCCTCTTCCTCCCCTCCCCTCCCCTCCCCTCCCCTCCCCTCCCCTCCCCTCCCCTTCCCTTCTCCTTTCCCTTCTCCTCTCCCTTCATTTTTATGATATAAACAACTACCCAAGTATGAAAAAAAAAAGACACCGAGCATTGTCAATAATGTCTTTTTTCGTACTTACGTAGTTGTCTGTATCATAAAAATGAACCAGCACAATATAAAAAGCATGTATTGGTTATCTATTGCAGTGATAAATTTTCTTAGAACTTAGTAGCCTAAAACTACAAATGTTTATTATCTCTCACAGTTCCTGAGGGGTAGGGATGTGGGAGCAGATTACTTGGGTGGTTCTAGCTCGGGGTCTTTATTCATGTATAAATTGCAGTTAAGCTGTTGGCTGGAGCTGCAGTTACCTCAAGGCTTAACTAAGGCTGGAAAATTTACTTCTAAGCTCAACACACGTAGTTGTTGGCAGGCCTCATCTCTTTGCTGGCTATTTGCCACAGACCTCTATTTTTTGCCACATGGGCCTTTCCGTAGCCCTGAATTTCCTCATACCATACCAGCTGGCTTCTCTTAGAGCAAGTAATCCAAGAGAGAGAAAGATGGGGAGTGGAAGAGGAGGCCTAACGTGGAAGCTGCAGTCCTTTATAACCTAATCTTGAAGTGACATACTGTCACTTCCACCATATTCTATTAGTTACACAGAACAACACTGGTCAGAGAGGACTACATAAAGGTGTGGCTACCAGGAGACAGGGTTCACTGGTGACTTACCTTGCAGGCGAACTCCCAGGAATAGCAATGATCTATTTCAGAGTGAAGAGGTCACAGTAAATCCAGATACAATGTATTTTTTTTTATGAAATTGTGAATAACGTTTATATGCTTATTCTGCCATGTTCCATGGAGAAAGAGGTATTTTGCTATATTTACATTGAATTTAAGAGATGATCTTAGCAAGTTTGTGATTAGTATCATTCTTTGATTCCCTTTTAATATCATCTGAGGTCTTATTCTAATGTAAGTCCTAAAGAATTCTCCTCATAAAATCTTTGAAAGGAGGTGTCTAGCCAAGTTTACTTATCAAATATTTATTTGAAGGTAAGTTTTCTTTTTCTTTCAGATAGCTTATTCTGTTTAGTAGAGAAGATCCTTCCAATGTGAAATAATAGAGGAGGAGCAACAACTTACATTTGTACAGTGTGCTGGAGTTGTAAAACGTGCTTTTCCCTCAGTACCTGGGAATGGACAAATTTTGGGGGTTGATACTTACTTAAGAAGAAGAAATCTATAATTTGTTTTCTTTTGGGGACTTCATAAACCTCTTTGAGAGTGATGAACACAGTGGTCTCTCCAGAGGGATACACTTATGCACACAAAGGTAATTTCACAATTTTGGGGCATCCTCAGAAGGTGCATGGATTTTAGATTGAGAACTCCTTCTTTGAAAGCAGAGGTAGACCTTTGATGGTCTCTGAAAGAAAGGAGTACTTTCTGGTTTTCAAAATAGAAAGGGAAGCAATATACTGAACTCTAATTGGAAATGTATATTTCTTTTCATTTTATAAGGCTTTTAATTTACTTATCCTAATGATGGTTTTTCTTTCTGAATTTTGCTTCCTCCGTAGCATCTGGAGCATAAGAACAGTACTTATTTTCTTCTTTTCCAAGAGAACAGAAAGAAATAGTAAGTTTAATTTCTATATTTTTATAAATACATTACAAAAAAACTATCTTCTAGTGCATTGGTTTCTAATTGAATGGCAGGTTGTGAAACGTATATTGAAATGACAATGTGGTAAATATTGAAGAGTTGTTTACTATCAAGCATTTTGTATGATCAACGTTGTTCTGTTTTTTTCATTTGTGTTATTTTTGTCTTCTTCATTTAGAATATTTTTTATGCAAATAATTTCTTTCTTGAAATCAAGAGAAATTATTACTTGTTAATTTTTATACAAAACTTTTGTCGCATCATTCTCTTTAAATTTTTTTTTTTATTATTATTATGTTTACGTATTTTGGGAGAGAGAGAGAGACAGAGTGTGAGTGGGGGAGGGACAGAGAGAGAGGGAGACACAGAATCCAAAGCAAGGCATCAGGCTCCGAGCTGTCAGCACAGAGCCCGACGTGGGGCTCCAACCTATGAGTGTGAGATCATGACCAGATTCGAAGTTGGACACTCAACCGACTGAGCCACCCAGGCGCCCCTGCACCATTCTCTTTAACCTCACAGCTCCTAGGCTTTTGTTTTTATGGAAACATGCAACTTATGGTAATATCTCCTTCTGTAATCTGTCTGTGTACAGATTTTAAAGATTTTCCGGTCTTAAAAATATGAGTTATAAACAAAGATAGGCAAATTTTGTTATAAATGAACTTTATATGTGACTTTTTTTTTCTTGTTTTAACTTCTAATTTTGGGAAATTTCATATGCATAATTACCTATACAAAAGTAGGGTGAATAATAAGTTCTCATATACCTGTCACACAACGTTAACAATCACCAATTGATGGTCAGTCTTGTGTCATTTTTACCTCCACCCACTTTTCTACCTACTGCATTATTTTGAAGTAGATCCTAGTTATATCTATCCATAATAGGCTTTTAAAATACATTATGTAATATATTATCATTCAGGAACATAATATTATATCTAAAATATTTTTAATATCATAAAATATTAAATATGTTTTGTTTCACTCAAGATCCAAAGAGATTCATACAGATATATGGCCCTCCTCACTTATGACTTCTCTTCAGCCCAGTTTAGGTTCTCTGGTCTAGTCTAGTGACCCTTCCTTGCAGATACCCTTGACTCCTTTGTCCCTCTTTCCCATCCTACTTGTCTGGCAAAAACTGCACCTTGTTTAAATACAATAATATGCTTAATCTATGACTGGCAAAAACTTCTATATGCTTAATCTATCCCTGCATCAGAAAAGCTAAATTTATTTCAATATGTATTCAGTACTGCTACACAGTCCTATTTTATAGTTCCCTAGAAAATTCACTTTTTTCTCTTTGAGAGCATTTTTTGAGATTGTATTTCTCTTCAAATCACTAATACCTGCCTCTCTGCAAAAAAACAAAAATCAAATCAAAATAAAGCCAACCAACCAACCAACCAAATAAAAATTCAAAATCTACAAACAAACAAAATCCCACATAATCCACCTGGCCACTCTCACGTGATAGTCTCACTTTATGGAGAAAATAGATGTAAACAGAGGAGAGCTGCCTCTACTACCAAATGTATCAAGTTGGCTTCATCTGTTTCTCCTTCAGTTATGTTGTCATCCTTCAGTGGTAGTCTGGAAGACTGAGTTTATGTTTTGGGTTCTAGATACTCTGGCCATCTCGAGAACTTTGCGCTTGCCGTTATCTCTTCCCGCAGTTATCCTCTTCTGCAGTATCTGTTGCTGTTGGATTGTCTCTATGGGTGTATCATCCTGCCTCCATACGGTCAGCTGGAGGGGAAAACCCTATCCTGACCCCATACTCCCTTTAATCTACCATGCATTCCTCTCTCTCCTTCAAAGTCTTAATCATCTCTGCCTCCGCAATTATCTTGAATCTGACCACTTCTAACCTGCTTTACCACTGCTACTGTCCTAATTCAGGTCATTATTATCTCCTACTTGTACTGTTGCAATGGCTTCCTCACTAGTCTCTTTTTGAGGTACAGATCAGTTCTCTTGTCTTAAAATTCTCTGATGGCTGCCAGAGTAAATCTGAATTCTTTACCCCTACTTTCTGGCTTATGCCCATTTCTCTAACTTCATCTCTCTCCACTCTTTTTTTTTTTTCACTTTTGCTTCAGCCATCTTTTTGTCTTACAGACAAGTTTTAGTTCTCTGAACATCAGTTTCCTAATTTGTAAAATGGAAGCATGTATTAACAACATCCTTAACATGAAATATTTGTTTTGGCAAGCTGTTGTGAGTATTAAGAGAAACTATATGCCACAGGATATGAAAATTGCAAAGTGTTATATACATGTGGACTGATGACACTGGTTATTCTTTTCCATTCCTTATTCTTTTTTATTTTTCTTGCCTTTTGAATTATTTTTGTCTGATTTAAGTGGGAACAGCAGATATCCTTGTCTAATTTCTGATTTTCAGTGGAAGAGCTTTTAATTTTTACCGTTATAGATGATATTTGCTGTGGTTTTAAAAAATATTGATACTTTTTATCATATTAAGGAAATTAAGGTTATGGTGTTGTTTCCAGTGATATTTAGTAATATAATAGATGCCAGGAGGACAAGAAGAAGTCTAAAACAAATATGTTCTCTGACTTCATGGAACTAACAAACTAGTGAAAAATATAAGAAAACTTATTTTAAAAGAGTGGTTGGAAACTCTTCTCTAAGGAAATTAAATATGTGAATATTTTATCTTACAAATAGGCACACCAGGACATGGTTATTATATAAAGGGGTTGGTTTAAAAATTTATTTCATGGATCCTTTTATTTAAAAAGAGTTACTGTGGGCACCTGGGTGGCTCAGTCAGTTGAGCAGCCAACTTTGGCTCAGGTCATGATCTCACAGTTCGTGAGTTTGAGCCCCACGTTGGGCTCTGTGCTGACAGCTCAGAGCCTGGAGCCTGCTTCGGATTCTGTGTCTCCCTCTCTCTGCCCCTCCCCCACTCATGCTCTGTCTCTGTCTCTCAAAAATAAATAAAGATTAAAAAAATAAATAAAAAGAATTACTGTACATTTGAATAGGTATTACATGTACATTTAAAATAGACTTCATAAAAGATTGTCTTGCAATCCTGCACATATTTTTTTTTAGCATAAAGTCACTTCTAATATTTATTTTTTTAAGCCTGAAGCTATTGATTGTGTCTTTGCCTTTTACTCTCTTTAGTTTTATTTCCTTTTTTCCTTTGTTATATACCTAGTATAGAATAAGTGTTGGCAAACCATAGCCTGTGGGTCAAGTCCTACTTACCACCTGTACAGGTCATGATCTAAGAATGATTTTAGCAGTTTTAAATCATTGAAAAATTCAAAAGAATAATATGTAGTGATATTGCATTTATATGAAATCCAAATTTGTTTTTATTAAAGCAAAACGCTGTCCATTCATTTCCATGTTGTCTGTAGCTGCTTTAATTCAGAGTTAAGTAGTTGTGACAGAGTGTGTGTGGTACTCAGTACTTCAGACTGTTACCGGATATACAACAAATCACACTGACATAGTTATAACTCGACATTTCAAGTGCCATATGTATTGTGACAGTTTTCTTTTTATTAAATTATCAATGCATACTCATCATATAAAAACAGTAAGAGAAGATTGGACTTTGAATGTTGCATTTTTAGGGCATAGTGGACTGTGGATTATTTTGTTATCAAACTGCAAAGCATTGTGTTTATTACTCAATGACATTATAACTGTGCTAAAAGAATACAAATGTACATTGACATTACCATACTGATTACTCATTATGATATTCCCAATTCAGAGAAAAGCAATGGTCAGAAAAATTGGAACATTTAAAATGGAATATATCATCAGAGCTGAATTTCTTCATAAAAATAAAAAGTGAAAATGAAGCTTCAACCAAATAAGTTTCTGAGTGGCTTATTAGTGAAGCAGAGAAAGCCATTTACCAATGGTGAATTAATGAAATTGTGTTTGATTGCAGCAGCTGAAGAAATGTGTTCAGAGAAAGTATACTTTTTTAATTAGTAAGTAGCCTTTTGACAAGAACAATCGCTTGAAAAATTGAGAATATCGGAAGCAAGATAGTTAATTTAAAAACATGGCAAATGATTTCAAGTGATCTTCCAGTTGGCTCTGATACTGCTCATTTGTAGTTTATTTGAGGAGTCAGTACTGAGGTTGAAGTAACTGAATTAACTTCTGGGAAAAGTCGGTGTGAAACAACTTCAGGACAGAATATTTTTAAAGTTAAAAAACTACCAATTCAGTAGGACCTGAAGTGGAATCTGCCAAGATGTATTATAATATTGGTGGTAAAATATTCCCAAAGACGACATACAGATGGCCCGCAGACAAATGAAAAGGTGCTCAACATCAGGGAAACACAAATCAAAACCACAATGAGATATCACTTCACACCAGTCAGAATGACTAGTATCAAAAGGATAAGAAACAAGTTTTGGCAAGGACGTGGAGAAAAAGGAACCCTTGTGCACTGTTGGTGGGAATGAAAATTGGTACAACTACTGTGGAGAATAGTGTGGAGGTTCTTCACAAAATTAAAAACAGAAATACCGTATGATCTAATAATTTCATTATTATTTATTCTTTCTTTCTCTCTCTCTCTCTTTCTCTTTCTTTCTTTCTTTCTTTCTTTTCCTTCCTTCCTTCCTTCCTTCCTTCCTTCCTTCCTTCCTTCCTTCCTTTATTTCATTATTATTTCAATAATTTCATTATTTACCCAGAGAAAATGAAGACTCTAACTTAAAAAAGTATATGTACTCCTATGTTTATCTGTTTATTGCAAGATTATTTACAATAGCTACAGAAGCAACCTAAGTGTTCATCAATAGACAAATGGATAAGGAAAATGTGGTGTGTGTGTGTGTGTGTGTGTGTGTGTGTGTAGATCTACAATGGAATATTACATAGCCATAAAAAGGCCATTTGAGACAACATGGATGGACTTAGAGGGTATTATGCTAGTGCTAAGTGAAACAAGTCAGACTGAGAAGGACAAAAAACATGATTCCACTCATAAATGGAATCTAAAAAATATGCATAAACAAAAAGCAGAATCAGACCTATAAATATAGAGAACAAATTGATGGTTGCCAGAGGAGAGGGGGGTGGGGGATTGAGAAAAAATGGGTGAAGAGGGGAGGGAAATATAGGCCTCTAGTTATGGAATGAGTAGGTCATGGTATTAAAAGGCACAGCATACAATCAATGATACTGTAATAGCGATACAATGGGACAGATGATAGCTATACTTGTGGTGAATAGCCTAACATATAAACTTGTCAAATCACTAAGTTGTACACCTGAAACTAATGTAACATTGTGTGTCAACTATACTAAAAAATATGTGTGAAGCAGAAAAAAGGGTTATTTGGATTAATTTACAAAACTTGTGAAACTGTAAGGTGTTTAAATTCTATGGTTATTCCTCATGTTAGGCAATAGCAGATACTTTGCAGAGCATAGTTCAACCTATCATGTGTTATTAAATTAGTAGTGTCAATGGGGAACTTTATTCTCATGAACTTAAATATTGTCAGTTTTGTGAACTTTAATCAGAAATAGAAGCTGAATATCTTAACCTGCCCAGCCCCACAGCACTTTGATGGCTCAGCAGTGGTAAAGTTTTATGGTGGTATTTTGAGCTTAGGGCCTACACTGAAATATTTCTGCATGAGAAGAACCATTTTCAACCACTGTGATGGAATGCTGACTAATTTGGAAAATTAGCTTTTGCTGCAGAGTTGATAATGGTTCTTAATGAATTAAACCTAAGATTGCAAGACAAAGCAGTCCTTATATGCAAAACCTATACTGATGTAAAACAGGTATCATTGTAATGACAAAAAGTAATTAAAAAAAAAAAGGCTATGACAAGTTAAAACAAGAAGCAAGATCTCCATTTCCACAGAAATTTGCAGCAGATACGTTATCTGATCTCGAACTATAGTTCCAGCAGTGTTTTCCATACCCCACTCAAGTAGAAAGGAAATTTCCATATTTCCTTTCCATTTAACTGTGCAGTTGAGGGGCTTCTACTTATCTTCAACTGGAAGTGATTCATTTCCAATGTTATGACAAGATAAGGTAAATATCAATAGAAGAATGAAAGAATTCTACAAATCCCTTCCAAACAGTGAATATGCTCAATTAAATCATGAGCTTGTGGTTTGATTTCAATATTTAGCAGTACCTATCTGTTTGAAAAAACATTTTGAAAAATCAAGTATGTAAAATTTCATCACAAATCAACTTTAACATATTAACATTTGCAGTCAGTTTTGATAGGGAACACTGACTTCTTTTTTTCTTTTCAATTTTTGTTTAAATTCTAGTTACTGAACACAAGTGCAATATTGGTTTCTGGAATAGAATTCAGTGATTCATTACTCACATACAACACCCAGTGTTCATCACAAGTACCCTTCTTTTTTTTTTTTTCCCCAACAGAATTTATTGTCAAGTTGGCTAATATACAGTGTATACAGTGTGCTCTTGGTTTTGGGGTTAGATTCCCGTGATTCACCGCTTACATACAACACCCAGTGCTCATCCCAACAAGTGCCCTCCTCAGTGCCCATCACCCATTTTCCCCTCTCCTTTTTCCCCCAGCCCCCATCATCCTTCAGTTTGTTCTCTGTATTTAAGAGTCTCTTATGGTTTGCCTGTTTGTAACTATTTTTTTCCCCCTTCCTTTCCCCCATGGTCTTCTGTTAAGTTTCTCAAGATTCACATATGAGTGAAAACATGATATCTGTCTTTCTCTGACTGACATACTTCACTTAACATAATACCTTCCAGTTCCATCCATGTTGCTGCAAATGGCAGGGTTTCATTCTTTCTCATTGCCGAGTAGTATTCCATTGTACGTATAAATCACATCTTTATTCACTTATCAGTTGATGGACATTTAGGCTATTTTCATAATTTGGCTATTACAACAAGTGCCCTCATAATACCCATCACCCATCTAGCTCATCCCCCACTCTCCTCTTTCCATCAACCGCCAGTTTGTTCTCTTTGAGTCTCTTATGGTTTTTTTCCCTCTCTACCTTTTCTCCCCCACTCATATGTTCATCTGTTTTGTTTAGGGAACACTAATTTTGAACCTCAATTAAGTGAAATGTTATCTCCCCACCCAAAAGAAAATAATTCAGTTTTTTTCATTGTTAGACCTATGTTACCAAAAAATTAAACTCAATTATTATTGTATTTGAATTTTATCAATAAGGATTTGTGGATGTTTGTTTTTTCTTATGCCTTAAACGTGCTGACTCAATTTTGCCTTTTGGCCCGTAATGCCTAAAATATTTACTGTCTAGTCCTTTGTAGAAAAGGTTTGCTGACTTCTGGATTAAGGGATAAATATTTGGCTTGGTCTTAACTAACTGACTATTCTCTTTAAAGATGTTAACAGACTTCTTTTTCCCCTTTAGTAATAATAAGTCTGCTAGCATATTAAAAACTAAAATATTTTGGAGAAATTGTAGTAAAATCTTTTTATAAGTTTGTATTTGAATTTTTACATAAATAATATACTTTGATTTGGGTATTCAGATGCTTGCTACCCCAGAACTTCGATGAAGAAATAATAATTTTATTATAAATTTAATTAAAAATCAAGAATATTTATTTAAATTCTATTTGGTAAAATGTTTAAATCTTTTTAAGTTTTGAAAGGTGTTTTATTCTATGTAAAGTTGATTTTTCTCTGATTGTAAATATATAGGCAAAAATATGAAATATGTATGTGTAAAAATTGAGATAATCTTTATCTGTACGCATCAGTGAGAAATCCTAAAATGAGAAAGTATTCTTGTGGTTGCTTAATATATATCATTTGGCATGCTATTTTAAGATATCTAAGTATCTTAATATCTGACTTAGGTTTGACTTAAATCTTGTTTTCTAGATGAAGCATTGGATGATTTAAAATCCCAGAAGAAAAAAATAGTAAGTTATTTAAAATTAATTTATATAAAACAAATACATTAAGAATTGAATAAGCAATGTTTATCGGTTATAAGTAATGACTCTCCAAGTAACAAGTATGCTTTTAGATAGCATTTTAATGCTGAAGCTAAATTATGTATAATTTTACTAGTTAATAATGATTGACAGGAAAAAGTATTTACATGGACCTTTTTGATTCTGAGAATCTATGTCAGTTGGAAGCTGAAAAGCAAGTAAATGAATCATATTGGAAGCTTAAATGAGGCAGAAGGGTAAAAAGGTAGGTGTCCAGTTTGATTATTAGAGCCAAAAAAGGTCAGTTCTAGGTTTTTTTGGACAGTTCTCAGGTATTCTGGCTGAAGAAAGGGGGAAGGAAAGAATTGGTTTTTCATTTTCTATCAGCAGCTCTGATCACATGGGTATCTCTTGTGGGGCCAGTTAGATGTGTCCTTCAGACATTTGGAAAGGGGGCTAAGCATAGGAGATGAAGGACCCTAGATATTTAGACGTTGATATATCATAGTCTCTAATAAGTGAATTGAACTTGGTGTTTGACTTGAAGTTATATATACTTTTTTGTATAATTATTTTTGAAGTATGAAAATGATAATTGATAGCAATAGCATGTTATGTAGAAACTTATTTAATGAAATTTAATCAAATGCAAATGATCAATGTATTTTAGAGTAACATGTAATAAGTAACAATTATGTATGAAACTAATCAAAATTATGGAGGTTAAGATTAATGTCAAAAATTATTCTGTGAAGGTGCCTGGCTGACTTGGTTGGTAGAGCATGTGACTTTTGATTTTGGGGTCATGAGTTCAAACCCCATGTTGGGCTTAGAGCTTACCTAAAAATTTTTTTGTGTGTGAACTGGTAATAAAAGACACTGGTCTTGAGGGTTTTAAGTACTTGAAAAATAAAGGACCTTTAATTCTGAAAGGATTTCTTGTTTGAGCTGCTTCAGTGTTCTTTGAGTTATTTGTCAACATTGCATTGGCATTTTTAATGGTCCTGAAACATAGAAATATTGCCATTATATCTTATTGTATTTCTTGCGTTTCACGCATTATGGAACAGCCAGAAATTCAAAATGAGGAAATACTGATGTTTCTCAGTAATATACAAGTTGTGATATGATTGATTCGGTTTGCTGATGTGATAAAAAGAAGAGCTGATAGAGTTGACCAGAGCCAAACCCCACTTGTACCAAAATGGAGAAATTCTGATGAAAGTAGAAAGTACAAGGAAGAAGACAAAAGAAAAAAGAAAAAAATAGAAAATTAAAAAAAAATTTTAAGTGATGAAGAGCCGACCCAGTGTCATTGGTATCATATGACCAGAAAGCAGAAACTTGGGGTAATCTTGGAGTAACAGCAGACTTGGAAAACTCTGTGAAAAGGCAAGCCAAGCTATTTGTTTCTTCTTTAATAGCCCTTGAAGGAATCACAACACAAATATACTTTACCTGGGTCTGACAGTTGGGAAATTCAGTTCAGGGTTCAACCTATATATATCTATATATATTTTTTAATGTCTATATGGTTCAAGAGGCGTCAATATTGCAGAATAGTTCAGTATGTCTTGTTTCTTGCAGTATGATTAAAGAAAAATAAGTTGGCTGCTCCAACTCATTAATTAGGGAACACAATTTGTATTGATTTGACTGTTGTTTGTTATAATACTGTTGTTACTGGGAACTAGTCCCTGGCCTTTATTACTCAAGCCCTTAACAGAGCTGCTTTGCTTGAGTTGCATTACATTTTGTTTAGAACAATAGGTGTTAAGGGTGAGTTGGTAAGGAGCACAGTGCTTGCTCATGATTGTGCTGGTAATGAGAGGAAAAAGAAGGATACTACTTTTTTTTCAACGTTTATTTATTTTGAGAGACAGATTGAGTGTGCGCAAGCCTGCGCATGCATGCACAGGGAGGGGGCAGAGAGAGAGGGAGAGAGAATCCCAAGCAGGCTCTGCACTATCAGCGTGGAGCCTGACATGGGGCTTGATTTCACAAACTGTGAGATCATGACCTAAATCGAAATCGAGAGGATGCTTAACCAACTGGGCTACCCAGGCGCCCCTGAAGGGATACTACTTTTGAACAAAAGCTAACTGTAATAAAAACTGATCTTCTTCATTGATGTTTAAGTTTAAACTATACATTTATAGCTTTAAAAATACTTTTATTATTGAAATGCCTGTAGAAAAGTAACTTTTATCAGTGTAAAATTATCCAACTCCTGTTCTCTCCTCTTTTAATAACAAAATGAATATAAACTGTATTTACTACTTGACATTTTATTAAAGGTGGTTTCCTTAGGGATGCATCTCTTTATTCTGAATAGATTTGTAATATAATTTATAAATTTGTATAAGTGTAATTTGTAACAATGAACATGAACTATCAATTGATTAAAAAGTTAAATTATTTAGGAAAATTAGTATCTTGACAGTTTTAAATCTAAGAATTTAATGTAAGTATTTACTTATTAAAATAAAGCTAGGAATTAATCTTTAATTATCTAAAAAACTCCCAAGTCTAGATACGTACATTTTGCTACTCAAAAAAAATATATATATAGCTTTAAAATTTATTGTTTAGTAGATAATCCCTCTGCATCCAAGAGCATCCCATCAAAACAGTTCAGAATCACGATCCATCAAACACAAGTTGAAATTTAAGTGGCTTCATGAAAATGGTGTACTTTTTCAAGAACAGTATTTTTATGTGGTAATTCCTTTCTGGGATTCTCAGGAAATTTATGTTTTTCTAAATCCTGTGAAAAATCAGTTGAGAAATTAGGGACATGGGAGGGCGTGTTATAATTCCCCGAGTATTAAAACTTAACAATTAACTACAAATGTTACTAGTTCAAAGGAATCCACTAACGCCAGTTGAAAGAAAGAGTAAGAAATGCTGACCTGCTGAGCTATAGGTTAATGTGGACATTTCTGGAAACAGGACAGGAGCATGTAGTAGAGAAGTACTATAACCTAATTAATCAGTCTTGCTTTTGTGGCCATATTATGTTTTATGGGTCCTGTCTCTTGTTAATGTTGAGTTATTCTTGCAAATAGGTAATAATAGGCTTATACACGTAATATATTGTATATATAATCCTGTGAATGACATTCCATGAAATAAATTTTAGAAGCAAGATAAGTCCTTAAATTGGCACGTTTGGCATGTGATTCCATATAGGGCTGTTGACCTCACTAGAAGTTTCAAATGTTATATTTTTATATTACCAGATAATGTTTGCTGCCATTTTTCAGTGTTTGAATATTCACTATATATTATATAAATTGATCTGTAGATCTTTGTAAATACTAAGAAATGCAGAGAGAAAAGATGTGACTGTTGTGGAATACTCCTATATGAAATCAGAATATGATTTAAAATCTGAACTCGTAAAAACAATATTGATTTCAGCAGAATAACCAAAATCAGGGTAAGCAGACAGTATTTTCTTCATTGTAAAAAGATGAATTTAAACAATGCAACATGTACCCTAGTGCTCTGAATTGAAGATACTTTGGGGTACACTCTTAATAATTTGACCAAAGTCAATGTAAAATGAAAGGAAATTTGCTGCATCTAGAATATTTTCCATGAAGCAAAGATAAAAAATATTAGATAGAGCTATTGATTTTTTGTGTGTTTTAAAATTTTATTTCATGAATGATATTTATTATTTTATTTTTTCACCTATTTATTTATATGATTTATTGTCAAATTGGTTTCCATACAATACCCAGTGCTCATCCCAACAGGTGCCCTTCTCAATGCCCATCACCCACTTTCCTCTCTCCCCCACCCCCCATCCACCCTCAGTTTGTTCTCAGTATTTCAGAGTTTCTTATGGTTTACCTCCTTCACTTTCTGTAACTACCCCCCCCCCCCACCATGGTCTTCTGTTAAGTTTCTCAGGATCCACATATGAGTGAAAACATGGTATCTGTCTTGCTCTGCCTGACTTATTTCACTTAGCGTAATACTCTCCAGTTCCATCCACGTTGCTACAAATGGCCAGATTTCATTCTTTCATGAAGGATATTTTAAAATTTAAGTATTTGTAGGATTACCTTTTAAAATTAAAAATTTTTCTGACATTTGTGGTAATGTTTTCTTTTTAGTGTTGTCTATGATGAAATGTGTGTATCAAGTAGAAGTAATTTTTGCATGTTATTGAAATATATAATAATATCATTGATTCATAATTATTTTTTTAAATAAAAGGTCTGAAACCTTTGGTATAATGTATCACAGAAAAGCAATTATATAATTTATTATTACTTAAAATATAAAAAGTATTATGAATAATATAGGGTAATTTATATTTTAGGGAATTCTGAGAATCCGATTTTTCATTCTTGCATCTTGGGATTAATATGTTGGGTATTTGAAAACACTGTTTTCAGACCCATTCTGATTAATTGGGATATCACTAAAGATTATGTATTATTGTAATTGAGTACTGTTGTAGACTTTCTCCTACATTATTGTAATTACCTTCAAAAATATTTTTGAGAGAGAGAGCTAGAATGAGAGAATGGGGGAGGGGCAGAGAGAGAGAGAGAGAGAATCCCAAGCCCAACATAGGGCTTGACCCCATGAACCGTGAGATCATGACCTGAGCCAAAACCAAGAGTCAGATGCTTAACTGACTGAGCCACCCAGGTGCCCCTAAAGTGCCTAATAGTAGTATGAAGAAATGAGGAAATGTAATGTATCTGCTTTACAAAAAGAGAAACTGAGGCCAGAAGACTTGCTCAAAGTCTTTCTGGGTAATTAAGAATGGATATATGCTTTAACCCTGATTTTTTTCGGACTTCAGTTTCAAGCTTATGTTTTTTTCACTGATCGGAATGTCTGTGTTTAAAATAAGTTGAATTCACTTAAAATGTTGTATGGATACATGTGTTAATTAAGATATTATGTGAGAGAGGCTCCTGGGTGGCTTAGTCGGTTGAGCTTCCAACTTCGGCTCAGGTCATGATCTTGCGGTTTGTGGGTTCAAGCCCCGCGTTGGGCCCTGTGCTGACAGCTCAGAGCCTGGAGCCTGCTTTAGATTCTGTGTCTCCCTCTCTCTCTGTCTGCCCTCCCCCCCCACTCTGACTGTCTCTCCTTCAAAAATAAATAAACATTAAAAAAATATGTGAAAAATTTTTGTTAAAAGTGCAAAAGAGAGTGGATTTATGTCTTTTAGTGCTTTAAAAAATGATTTTATTGAAGATACTTTACATGAACATGGACATAAACATGAATACTGGCTGAATGATCAGCAGGAATTGCAATCATTTGGTGAAGTGTCATTTTGGTTTTGAGTTTTGTGTGTTGTTTCAAAGATCATGGTTGTATCTAATCTTCTTTTTAAGCCTAGAAATCATCTTAGTCTAGAACTGTGCTATCCAGATCAGTAGCCAGAGCTACATGTATCTTTTAAATGTACATTGTTTAAAATGTAATAAAACTACAATTCCATTCCTCATTTGCACAAGCAACGTTTTAAGTGCTCATTTGTCACATATGGCTTAGTGGTTACTGTATTGTGAAGATGTAAACCGTTTTCATCATCACGTAAAGTTCTATTGCCACAACATTATTAGTCTAAGACATCAAAAATTAATTTGTAGAGATCAGGGACTTAGTTCATTGATATTCCATGTGGATTCCATGTAGATTATGTTGATTTGGGGGCGTATAATATCTTTCTATCTCAATTCCTACTTTTTCCTCAACTCTCAGGTGATACTGCAAACCTTTCCTTTACATCAGAAAATTAAACTTGCTTGTTTTGAGAATTTATCATAATTTTGAAATAATTTGGAAAATTTTTAGTTTCACTGAACCAAGGTTAATAAATCATTCATGTAAGCATTTCACTTCTTAAATGTTGAATTGAGTTTTTAATGAGGAATCCATTAACAACTGTTGGCAGCATTTTTTTTAACTTGGTAAATGTGCTCTTGTGTTGAATTCTAAAATAAATGACCTTTGAAATAAATATGACATTTACTGAAATCTAAGTGGCTATAGTGGTCACTGAAAAGGAAAAGAAAACGTCCTATTCCAGTTTTTGCAAAAGCATTTTCTACTACACATTAGCTATTTGTCATAATATGACTGTCTTGTACTAAAATTAAACTTTCTTGATATTGGGCCATAACTGCTAAAATGATACTTTACTTACTACTTATTGCTTTTTAAATTAAACCCTGTATTAAGCCATAGAGTGACTTGAATGTATTGTAAATAAAATGCTATAATAATGAACTGTTTTAATTACAGTCCCTAGTGTGAGTATAGAACTCAGTAAAGTTTTTATTTAAATTCTTACTATGTTTTTTTCCCTCTCAAGTTGTTTGGATCTAAGTAAAAAAGGAGGAGCTTCAGCTTTTAAAGTCATTTGAGCAAATTCCATGGCTGTTCTCCCAGTTAGTGAGTTTCACTGCATTTGCAGCAAGCTAATTGCTTCTGCTAATAAATAATCTAAAATCGATGCTGACAGCAGTTAATTGGCACAGAGATTTTATTTTGTAAAGCTCTTGGCTAACGACCTTCTTTAAATTAATAGCATTAAGTGCTATGAGGAAATAAATCTGAGGAATTGCCTGTCATTTGCTTGTCATGTCTAATAACTTCCAATAATGATGGCTGATAGATTTTTGCACATTCCATTATTGAAGTTGGTGCATGTAATTATTCTCCTCATTATATGTAAACAATTAGCAGTATTTGGTATTTCCTTCCAGTAAAGCTGTTAAATACAAGTAACATATTAGAGGTTAGAAGCCATTTTAAAATCTGGATTTTAATTATTTGAATGTAGGAAGTCTTTCATGCTATTTGGATATATTATGTGCTGTTTATTTTAAGCATTGTACTTGAACATTTTTAGAATAGGACATTTAAAAATAAGTAGTGTATATGTTTTAAAGTGTGACAATTTATGGAAATTTTTGTTTGTAGCTTGAAGAAGTCATGGAAAAAGAAACTTATAAAACGGCTAAATTAATTCTTGAAAGGTTTGACCCAGACTCAAAGAAAGCAAAGGTAAGGCTGTTATATCACTGCTATTTTATTATAAATAGCGCATTGTAATAAGTCACTGTAATAACATAACTGTAATTGACAGGAGTTTGAGCCGCCATCTGCTGGAGCAGCTGTAACTGCAAGACCTGGACAAGGTAAATAACTTTGTAGAAACTGCTGCTGCTGTTGGAAAGATCCATATTTATCCAAGTGAGTTCAAAAGTGTGATAGAGGTGTGTAAAAACTTGTGTAGAATGCTTTTATGTTGATTTATACTTGGTAGTGTGGGTTATGACTTGGAGTGGATGGCAATAAGTTTACTTCATTTTTATTTTACAGGAATATGTTGATAAATAAGTAAAGATTTATCTTTTGAGATTAAATATATAATTGATTTTAAGCTTTTGAAATTTAAATAATTCCATCACTATTTTGTTTAGTTTTTTTCCCCCTTTCTTATAAGAATCTCTTAGGGGCGCCTGGGTGGCTCAGTCAGTTAGACATTGGACTCTTGATTTCGGCTCTCGTCGTGATCTCAAGGTTTGTTGAGATCGATCCCTATGTTGGGCTCTGTGCTGACAGTAGGGAGCTTGCTTGGGATTCTGTTTCTCTCTCTTTCTCTGCCTGTCCCCTGTGCATGCACTCTCTCTCACTCTCTCTGTCTCAAATAAATATATATATATAAAAAAAGAATCTCTTAGAATGCCTTATGAAAATTCTTACATTTTTATGATTTATTTTTGAGAAATTTAATGAACATTTTTGTCAAGCTTGAAGTTTCTTCTAAAAACTTTTATTTAGAAAGATAATAAAATAATTTAGAAAGTTTGAATTTCTAATAATTAAGAAAAAATAGAATTACTGCTATGTAAAACATAAACTCTTTCAAAAGTTGTGTTGTCAGATTATTAGCGAAACCATCACTACTATTGTATTAAATATTACATAAAATTTAAAAAGTTACTATTTTAAGTGGTTACATAAAGTAATTCTAAGATTGGCATGTGAAAAGATATTTTTGAGTTTGTATTGGCTTTCCTCTTTGTTCTTTTTTCTAGAATATCATAGTTTGTAAGGCTTTTGTTACAATACAGAATATATCATTTTTAAAAATTTAACTTTTGGGGTGCCTAAGCGGTTCAGTTGATTAAGTGTCCGACTTCGGCTCAGGTCATGGTATCACGGTTCGTGGGTTTGAACCCCGCGTCGGGCTCTGTGCTGACAGTTCAGAGCCTGGAGTCTGGAACCTGCTTTGGATTCTGTGTCTCCTCTCTGCTCCTCCCCTGCTCGTGCTCTGTCTCTCTCTCTCTCTCAAAAATAAATAAACATTAAAAAAACCATTTTTTAAAATTTAACTTTTATTCTTATAAATCATCAGAATTGTAGCCTGGTTTATAAAGTTCAGGATGACTTTTAGAACTTTCAGAAGTCAATTCTTTTATAAATGTCCACAGAGACCATTGGTACTAAATAAGCCATAATACTTTTAGGTTTTTTTTTTTTTTTTTTTTTTTTTTTTAGTTTTTTTTTTAAATGTTTATTTTTGAGAGAGAGAGAGAATGAGCAGGGGAGGGCCAGAGAGAAGGAGACACAGAACTGGAAGTGGGCTCCAGGCTCCACCTCCGCTGTCAACACAGAGTCTGCCATGGGGCTTGAACTCATGAAATGTGAGATCACGATCTGAGCCAAAGTCAGAGGCTTAACTGACTGAGCCACCCAGGTGCCCCAGTTTTAGGTTTTCTGATTGGCAGGGCTATATGGGAAGAATCCCACCCTCTCCCATTTTCTATAAGTAGGATTTTGATTTATAGAAATAGAAGCCTGATATTTTGATGAATATAATAAGTTTACATATGATTAAAATAAATTAGTCATAGATACTTGCACTGAAACTCCTGCCTTCATAATACGTTTAAATTTTTCTACAACTTACACTTGTTTTTAGTAATTTTAAATGTTTCTTAAAATGTTTTTATTTATTTTTGAGAGAGAGACAGAGTCTAAGCAGGGGAGGGCCAGAGAGATAGGGAGACACAGAATCCGAAACAGGCTCCAGGCTCTGAGCTGTCAGCGCAGAGCCCAGTGTGGGGCTCGAACTCACAAACCATGAGGTCATGACCTGAGCTGAAGTCAGACGCTTAACTGACTGAGCAACCCAGGTACCCCCTTTCTAGTAATTTTAAAAAGAGTGTTCGGTCTATAGGCCAGGTTTCTATAATTTTTACAGTATTTTGTATAACTGGTACTAACGTTTCAAAACTACTTCTTAAATAACCTTAGGAAATTTTTAAAATGTGATATTTTGCAGAAAGCTGATGCTGTTACTTAAAAAAAATCTGCTCTTTTCTCTCATTAAAAAAAAGAGGTATGAACCCTTTACTGACATTCTTAAGTATTTAATAATATTTAGGCAACATAATTTCCTTGAAGAATTTAAATTTATTTTTCCTTAGAAGCCTTTGAAACTCAAATACATTTTTTCCTTTTGATGTCATATTGTAGTCATAGAAAAACCATTGCTGGTCTCTGCTGTGGATTCCTGTGGTACTGCTTTTGGATATCCTTTTAGCCTTTTAGGGAGAATTAACCACTAGTTATAAGATAAATGAATTGTTTGTTTGTTTCTTTCTTTATTTAAAAAAAATTTTTTAACATTTATTCATTAAAAAAAATTTTTTTTAAGTTTATTTATTTTTGACAGAGACAGAGTGCGAGCATGAGCTGGGGAGGTGCAAAGAGAGAGAGGGAGACACAGAATCCAAAGCAGGCTCCAGGCTCCAAGCCGTCAGCACAGAGCCTGACACGGGGCTTGAACTCGCGCACTGTGAGATCATGACGTGGGCCAAAGTTGGACACTTAACCAACTGAGCCACCCAGGTGCCCCAAATGCTTATTCGTTTTTGAGAGACAGAGAGAGACAGATCATGAGCGGGGAAGGGGCAGAGAAAGGGAGACACAGAATCCGAAGCACGCTCGAGGCTCTGAGCTGTCAGCACAGAGCCCAACGCGGGGTTCGAACTCACAAACTGCAAGATCATGACCTGAGCTGAAGTCGGTTGCTCAACCGACTGAGCCACCCAGGTGCCCCATAAATGAATTGTTTATTTAAAAGAACATGTTAAATAATTCTTATGTGCAAATACCATGAGGAGTACAGAGATGAATATAATACGGTTTTCAACCTTAAGAAGCGTATAAGCTTTTTTTTTTTCCTCTTAAAAGTATTTCTTCTGGAGGGTCCTATTGTAGTATTAGTAGTTCTTCATCTGCAGTAATTGCTGTTTGGAGTTTTTTCCTTATTGAAAAAAATTCTAAACTATATCTCAACTTCATTCTACTTTTTGAGAATTATAATTGAGTTTTGTTGTTTAATCCTTTCAAATCTCTTTTAGGTTTCTATTATTGTGTAGGTGACTTAGTCATACATTTTATTTATGTTTAAGTTCTCTGTTCCTGTGATTTAGTCAAATATTTATGTCTTTGCTTTTACCATTGTTCGTTCGTTCTTTCCTTCCTCTCCTCCATCTCTCCCTCTTTTCCTTCCTTTCCTTTCTTTTACCTGTTTCTGAACTGAAATAGGTAGGGGAAAAATATATATGTGCATATATATATATATGTGCAAAAATATATGAGTATATATGTGCATAAATGGTGCTTGAATAGATTTGCTCCCAAATCAAATTGAATTGTGCTGTTCTTATTTGAATCTAACTCTCTTGCATGATTGCTGAACCAGAACTGTGATTCACGTGTAGTAGATATATTTCTTTTATTTCTTATTACTTAGTATTAATAATATATATTATACTGAGATTGATTATAAAATTTGAGAATAGTATTCTTTGGTTTTCTTAGGTTTCGCATTAAAAGGAATGTAATATTTACTGGAAACAATACTAACCTGACCTTCACCTTCTTTTTAATAAAGTTAATGTTTTAGAATATTTTTAGATTTACAGAAAAATTACCAAGCTAGTACAAAGAATTCCCATATACCTTTGTACCAAGTTTTCCCTGTTAACATCTTACATTAGCATAGTACATTTGTTGAAGGTAATGAGCCAATATTGATTCACTATTAAAAGTCCACATAGCTTATTCAGATTTCCTTAGTTTTTTATTTATTTATTATTTATTTATTTATTTATTTATTTATTTATTTATTTTTAATGTTCTTTTTATGTTTCGGGATCTCATCCAGGATATACCACATTGCATTTAGTTGACTTGTCTTCTTAGGCTTTTTTGGCTGTGCTCGTTTCTCAGACTTGTTTTTCATGACCTTGGCAGTATTAGTCTTGACCCTTTTTTGTAAGGAATTTTTATCAGTGGGTGCTTAATATTAGAAAATCAGGGTAATCATTTGATATGAAGAAATAAATTAACATAAAAGGTAGATCTATGTGTATATATACATATTTACATTTAATAGAATGATAACGGTACTTAGAATCTTAGCATTCATTCTAGTTCTGTAGAAATCATAGACTGAGAGATGGGAAGACTTTGTTCTTAGTAGATTAAAAAGTAGTAAAGTTTGAAATTAATGAAAAATGATATTTGCAAGTATAATTTTCTGAATAGATTCTATAGGATAAAGAAATCTAGATATTTGGGGTTGGTAAGAGATTTGTGTGCTATTGGGAATGGCCTATAAGACATGGAATAATTGATGATGGAGAGAGTGGGGACAATTGGTAGAGAGTCCGTAAGGAGGCAAGAAGGAATGGGATTTAGTGTACAAGTGCAGGAGTTGGCTTTCGATACGAGCGTGCATAGTTCATCAATAATAAGGGAAGACAGAGAACATGGGCAGATACAACTAGGTAGTGAGAATTGTCTTCTGATTGTATCTATTTTCTTAATGAGAGTGAGAATGGGGGAGACATTGTTGGGGCCCTGAAGAGAATATATAAAATAGGTCTCTAGGAGACTAAGAGAGTAAATGGATTAGGAAAATGTAGGAATGCCAGGGGACACTAAAGTCCACTTAAAGTAAACAGTCACGAATTTAAAGCATGGTTGTGCATGTTTTCCTGTTGTTTAGCTGTATGGGTAGAGGCATGGAGTAGGAAGAGAGTTGGTTTTAACCAGGGTTGGGGTTTTGACTAATGGATTAAATAAAGTGATAAAGGGGCAGGGTGGTGAAATTGTTTGCAAGGGAGTGATTATGACAATATATTGTAGAATCTAAGATGATCATGAGGGAAGTAAAGACGTGAGAGGCGGGTGATGGACATCAAAGGTATTGGTAGTAGTGATACAGGTGTCTGAACTACAAGATCTCTTTTATATGGCTCTTGACCTTAGAACTGGTTTTACATTTTTAAAGTGTTCTAAAAAATAAGAAAGAAGAATAAGAATATCCAACTGAAGCTGTATGTGGTCCACAAAGCCTAAGATATTTACTATGTAACCCTTTACAAAAGTTGGCTGACCCCTTTAATAACTAATGGATTATAGATCTCCCCTTGGAGTTGAAAGAATAATTGAGAAATTAAGCTGGAAGGGTAACTGTGCTTTCAGAGTGGGATGCTTGAACTTGAAAATGGTGCAGTTACCTTTAATGGCAAAGTTCTAAGATTAAGTTATGACCATAAATTCTTAACAGACTTTCTTATATTTGTTTCAAAAGGAAGTCACCTATACATTCTTTTTTACCTTTGTACATAACCCTGCATCTCTACTAATGACATTAACAAAAGAAAAGTCAATTGTATTCTGCCACAGCTAAATTTGAAATCAATAAGTATTGCAGAAAAATTTAATGGCTCTAGCAAATGGATTATAACTTCTTAAGTAGGTTTTTAGAATTTACTCACTTGTGTTATGTGGCATATGTGGGAGATTAAAGTAGAAATCACTGTTTTTGATCTTGATAGCAAAGGGAACGATACTTCATATTTTACTGTTTTTTGAGGTGTATGTTTGATTAAAAAATCTGGAAAACACTTGTAAAATAGTAAATTTACTTTTTGGGATGTTCTTAAGTGTCATATCTATACTGTTGCAGTTATCTATTTTTTTAATGTTCATTTATTTATTTTAAGAGAGAGAGAGAGAGAGAGTGGGGGAGGTTCAGAGAGAGAGGGAGAGAGAGAATCGTAAGCAGGCTGCATGCTGTCAGCACAGAGCCCGATAGAGGGCTCGGTCTCACGAACCGTGAGATCATGACCTGAGCCAAAATCAAGAGTCTGACACTTAACCGACTGAACCACCCAGGCGCCCCACACAGCTATCTATTGAATAACAAACCACCCCAAAACTTAGTGGCTCACAACAACATTCATTTGTTTTGCTCATGAATTTTCAGTGTTGGCAAGGTTTGACAGAGACTGAGCATCTCTGCCTCACATCTTTTGGATCTACCTGATTGGGCCTGGAAGATCTACTACCAGGATGGCTTACTCACATGGCTGACAAGTTGGTGCTGGCTGTTAGTTCCTCTCTGCATGGAGTTCTCTCATGGGGTCACTTGGGCTTGCTCCAACATGGTGGCTGGATTCTAAGAGCAAGCGGCCCAAGAGACAAAAAGTAGTCCTGAAAACTGGCGCATTTATATTCTCTTGGTCAAACAGGAACAGATTCAAGGGAGGGGACATAGACGTCCTCCATCCCCCATTTGATGGCAGGCAAACCAAAGCATCCTGGGCTTGTATTTTAAAACTGCCACCTGTGCCTTAATACAGGTAACAAAGGCATTTATGTCTCCATCCATTTTTCAGTGTTCGTCTTAAATGCCCCATTCCCATGAACCCTTCCTTCATCCCATCACCGAGTTTAATCTCCCCATTCTTGGGCCCTCTATGGCACTTTGTTGGTTCCTTTTTTATGGCACTTACCTGCTGTTTCATGATTTTTGTGTGATCTTTGCTTGCCACCTCTGTGTGCAACTCTGCATTCCATTCAGTGGTGCTTTACTCAGAGTGGTTGCTTAATAAACGTGCTGAGTTGAAGGAAATAAAAGAAAACTTTTTCTTAGAATTAACAAATTGTGTTTAAATGTTGTAAAATAATAATTTACCAAATGGGATGTTGGTGAGCTGCCAGGTGCAGGTTGTTTAAAGTTGAAAGAGGTAGGAGACTAAGTAGAAATAAACCATCAAGGTGATGAAAAAAGTAAATGTTGAGATAAAGAATTATAAAGCAAAACATTTTTTTTTTAATGTTTATATATTTTGGGGGAGAGAGAGCGAGCATGACCATGAGTGGGAGAGGGGCAGAGAGAGAGGGAGAGAGAATCCCAAGCAGGCTCCACACTGTCAGCACAGAGCCCCAAGCAGGGCTTGAACCCATGAACCATGAGATCATGACCTGAGCCGAAATCAAGAGTTGGATGCCCAACTGACTGAGCTTCCCAGGTGTCACCAAACATCCTCTTTTCAACTGAAGTACAATTGACATACAACATTATATTAGTTTTAAGTGTACAACATAGTGATTTGACAATTGTGTACATTAGCTTTCCAAGCTAAGTGTAGCTACCGTCTGTCACCATACAAAGTTCTTGCAATATTGTGGACTGTATTTCCTATGGTGTACTTTTCATCCCAGTGGCTTACTTGTTTTATAACTGTAAATTTGTATCCCTTAAGCACCTTCACCTATTTTGCCCATCCCTCTATCCTCCCCTCTTCTCTGGCAACCACCAGTTTGTTGTCTGTATTTATGAGTCTATTTTTTATTTTGTTTGTTCATTTTATTTATTTATTTATTTATTTATTTATTTATTTATTTATTTTAATTTAGTTTTTATTTTAGTGCAAGTGGGAGACGGAGAGAGAGAGAGAGAGAGAGAGAGAGAGAGAGAGAGAGAATCTTAAGCAGGCTCCCCTGAGCCAAGATCAAGAGTTGGATTCTCAACTGACTGAGCCACCAGGCATCCCTGTTTATTTTTTTTTAGATTTCACATTATAAGTGAAATTACATGGTTCTTGTCTTTTTTCTGTCTGACTTATTTCACTTAGCTTTATACACTGTATGTCCATCCATGTTGTTGCTAATGACAAGTTCTCACCCCTTTTTATGGCTGAATAATATTCCATTATATGTATAGGGGTGTGTGTGTGTGTGTGTGTGTGTGTGTGTAAATGGCACATCTTGATCCATTCATCTGTTGATGGACACTTAGGTTGCTTCCATATCTTGTTTATTATAAATAATGATGCATTGAACATAAGGGTGTATTTAACTTTTCAAATTAGTGTTTTTGTTTTTCTCTGGTAAGTACTCAGAAGTGGAAGTTGTATGGTATTTCTACTTTTAAATTTTTAATTTTTAAGGAAGCTCCATACTGTTTTTCATAGTGATTGCATCAATTTACATTCCTACCAATATTGTAGAAAGGTTCCCTTTCTTCCACATCCTTGCCAACACCTGTTATTTCTTGTCTTTTTGGTACTAGCCATTCTGACTAGTATGTGGTGATATCTCACAGTGGCATTGATATTCATATCCCTGATGATTAGTGATGTTGAGTTTCTTTTCATGTGTCTGTTGGCCATCTTTGTGTCTTCTTTGGAAAAACATCTAGTCATGTTCTCTGCCTGTTTTTAAATTGGATTATTTGTTTATAAAATAATATAAGAAAATATATTATTAATTTAAAAAGCAGAACAACACAAATAGTAAACTACAGGCTGGCAAGTGGCATATGTGATTAGCATATTTTCTGCTTGAAGTTGGCTTTTTTTGTATGGTCTCCTGAAGTTAGACTGAAATTCTCAATGAAGCAGGCAACACAAATTCAGCTGATTAACAATCTTAATTCTATCTGCAATCTTAATTCCTCTTTCATGTGACATAACATTTATAGGTTCTGAGGATGAGAATGTGCATATGTGTGGGAGGCCATTTTTCTGCCTACTATACCATCTAAGTTGGATAACAGGCAGTTGGAAATTTAATCTTGAAATGCAAGTGGAAAGTAAATTTATTTCACAGATGTTTATTAAGCTCACACTCTGTGCTAATTACTTACCAAATCCTGGGGCTACTAAGATGCAGTTCCTGTCTAGGAGCTCTTGGTTCAAAAGGGTGCACTCATGTAAATAATCTTAACGTATTAAGGACCACAATGAAGGTGGTAGGTACAAATCACAATGCATTATAAATTTTAGTAACAATGTGCCTTGAGAACACACTGGGATAGGACTGTTCAGGTCTACTTCACATGCAAAGATAAGAAGAGGGAAACAATGGGGTACCTTAAGAGACTGCAAATAGTGCTGTATGCCCCAAAAAAGGGAGGTAGTGTTTATGTGAGGGAAGGATGATCATGAAGCATTTTGTATACAACATTCTGGAGTTTGGGACTTTATTGTATATGTGACATGGAAAGCCACTGAGGCTTTGCATTTTAGAAAGAACACTTTTTTTTTTTTTTTTTTGTAATATGGAGAATGGATTTGGAGAGAACAAGGTTGAAGACATGGAGATGGATTAGGATATAATCTAATATAGGTAAGAGATAAAGGCCTACAGGATATAAAGTTGTGGCAAAGGAGTTGAAGAAGAAGAGATTTAAGAGATAATTAAGATTTAAGATTAGATTGACAAGATTTTATGACAATTAGATTTGGAAAGTGGGGAGTGGGAAGAGGGGTCCAGATATCACCTAGGTTTTTGGCAACTGGTTAGATGTTTTAAGCAAGATAAGCATAAGACTTGGAGTAGTACGTTTGTGTAGAAGATAATGGATTTGCTTTTGGATTTGTTGAGTCAAGTGACATCTAAGTGGTATGGTTTACAGGTAATTGATTATTTCATATGAAGCTCAGGAAGAAGGTTAAGGTTATAGGTACAGATTAGGAACGATTGGGACGTATAGATGATAGTTATTCAAACCATGGGATTGAGTGAAATTGCCCAGGGAGAGAAAACAGAGTAAGAAGGCCTATGGCAGAACTCCAGGGAATATTAACATTTAAGGGTAGATGGCAAAAGGAGGAGCCCAGGAAAAAGAAGGAATGATTAAAGTTAAAAGCAGAACTAAACTGGCATCTAGAAAGTTGAAGTGTAGTTAGGGATGCATCTGCTGTCATAGTCTGCAAAGGGTCAGGTGAGTAGAAGACTAGTGAGGCCATTGAATCTGATAAGTTATAACAGAGTTGAGGGCATTGTTGTAATAAACACTGGGATTTGTATCCTGCCTCCATCTCTTATTTTACTGTAAGAATTTGCAAGTTGCTTAGCTTTTGAGCTTTAGTTTCTTCTTTTGAAAACTAAGGATAAGAATTATCTCAAAGAGTTGGTTTAAATATTAGATGAAATTAGTAAACTCACATTAATCACCTAGTGTAGTTCCTAGTAGATAATAGGGATTCCTTAAAGAGTAGCTGTTAACAGTAATGGTGTAGGTTTGTTGGTAACCAAAGCAATGGTGTCTTCAGTGGTAAGTGGTAAGTGATATTGTAGCTAAGAAAGACAAAAAACAGATTGTGTTGGGTTGAGAAGTGAAATGTTGGGGAAGTTTTTCTTCCCTCCCAAAAGCTTTGCCTCTATGGGAAGGAAGAGGTTATGGAGTAATTTTGTTGTTAAAAGGCATCCACCTATTGAGAAAACAATCTAAGTGGAGAAATAGGGCAGAGGCTGAGTTTAAAGTAGCTTAGCATGAGTAGGATATGTAGAAGATGGTACAGTGAATATAGAGTTCAGAAAATTTTGAAAGTAAAAGAGATGTCAGATCCATGGTCTTTATTATTTTGATTTTTTAAAGGAATCATATAAATTTAAACATTAGAGACCAGAATTTATATACATTTAACAATGGAAATTCTCCTGAAGATATATCCCTTATGTCTCACAGAACTACATTTAGTAATCACTTATAAAGAGCCTTATTCACCCCCAATTTAAAAATCTCCACATTTACATATGTGAATCATTCAAAAGCTTTTTCTTGACACTTTTTCTTATGAGGCTTAGAACTGGACACAGTGTTCAGAAAACCTTTGACCAGTGCTAGGGAAAATATGAGGATCATCTTTGTAGTTTTGCCAACACTCTTTAAAGAAATTTGAAACCCAGAGTAGATAAAAGACTTTTTATCTACATAAGGAACTGGTGGTATCACTAGGATGAAAATCCAGGTCTCCTAACTATAATATGGTATTCTTCCTATTCCAGCTTACTACCGAAATGAAGACAAAACCCTCTACATGTAAAGAATCAGTATTTAAAAATCTGATAAATCAGAATTATTTGATTTCTAGAACTTTTATCTCAAGAATTATCGATAATATGCTAGAGTTATAGATTTAAGTTTTTGCATAAATTGTGAATTTACACATTTAAGTCAGTTCACAAATAACTTTAGGAAAACATTTAATTTGTACATTAATGTCTACATTTTATTTTTATTATGGCTTTAGAAGTTGTAGGTTGCTTAGCTTTTGATTTATTGTAATCTCTGGAAAGTTTAGATGAATACTACTAATAGTTATTGTTTATTAAGTACTTATTAAGTACTTGTGCTTTGGTTAAGCCCTTTGTGTTGCTTATCTCATTTAATCTTTACAACAACCATAAGAAGTTAAGTATTCCTATTATGAGGAAGCTGAACTGAAAGTTGTCATCAACTTGGAAAAGGTTGCATGCACATCTAATAAACAGGGTAGAGCTGAAACTTAAATCCACACAGCTTGATCCTGGTGTCTGGTTTTTGTTTTTTTTTTTTGTTTTGTTTTTGTTTTGTTTTTTTTTTAGTTTCAAGTTTTTATTTAAATTCCACTTAGTTAACATACAGTGTAATGTTAGTTTCAGGTATAGGATTTAGTGATTCATCACTTATATATAATACCTAGTGCTCATCACAAGTGCCGTCCTTAATATTTATCACCCATTTAACCCATTCCCCTGCCCTCCTCCCCTCCAGCAACCCTCAGTATGTTCTCTATAGATAAGGGTCTGTGTTATTGCTTGCCTCTCTCTTTTTTTCACCCCATCTTCATCTGTTTGTTTTTTAAATTCCATATGTGAGTGAAATCATATGGTATTTGTCTTTCTCTGACTTATTTCTGGCAGTCTATGTTTTTTAACAACTGTCTTGTTTTTTCATTATTTTACAATTTGTTTATTGTAATGTACTGGTTTTTAATCTCATTCAGATTCTATTTGTTTCATTGGGAATTTAAAAATATAGACATGTACTCATTCTTGTTGAATGTGATTTTTATTGAATCAGTGACTGATCACAGATAAGGATGTTGAAACATCTTGTAGTGAAGACTTGAATTTATGAAACACTCTTTATGATACTTTGCCAGAATGATGTGAAATGCTTGGTAAATATTTTGGGGGGATGGTATTTTACATTTAAATGCAGGAAATGTTGAATATAACAATATAATACTTAGTTGAATACCATAAACATTTTAGAGAAATTATAATACAAAGCATTTGTGAATGGCAGGTGACTAAAAGTAGATAAATCTTAGATGTTTTAAATTGAGACTACCAGAATATTTCATAACACCTTACCAACTATAGATTGGATGTTGTACTACTAGGTACTTTCACCTATTGATATTCTAATTCTTTGTTACTTGCTTTTCCTTTGAAAACAATGACACTATGTTTTCTCCCTTTCCTGACTCTCTTATATCATTTTTCTCCCTTTTCTGCCTAAATTTAGATTTAGAAATTATTAAGCCAAGGGTCTCTTTCATGGAATGCTACACATGGTGTCCTTTGTTAACTAGCTAGTTACAGACCTCATCTTTCAGTCCTACATGGCTGATGTTAAAAGGGTACTTTAGTTAAGTGCTCCAGGGTAGATGCGCATTTAGAGGAAGCAGTTTCAAATCTTAATAGCTACTTTTAATATAGTCTAATACATGTTAAACTTTTATTTATCTGGAAGGAAAATGTCTTTTTTTGAGTTATGGTTTACCTGAAAATTGGCTGAAAAATGAGTTGCAGTACCTGATACCTTGTTTTTTAAAATCAATTCAAATGACCAAATCTTAATATAATTTCACTGATCTTAGTACCTTTTGTGTTTTGTTTTTTTGTTTTTTTTTTAAGTAGACTCTATACCCAACCTGGGGCTTGAACTCATGACCCTGAGATCAAGCGTTGCATGCTCTACTGTCTGAGTCAGCCAGGTGCCCCTCAGTACTTTTTGCAGCATTTAATGGCTTTCCTAATGTGTAACCACCTCTTAAGGTGTTCCTTGTGAGTAAAAGATAATTAGGTAACCAGCTAATTTGCAAGAGATATTAGGATACAATTAGTCCAGGTAAAATCTGAAAATTTCTAAACTGCATGGAAAATCACCAAATACAAAGACAGTTCCATTTCTATAATGATGATCTGCTTGTAATTTATTATTTCAGTGGCTAGGTTAGAGACTAAATTAAGAGCCAGAGGAAAATTAGTTGGTCTCAGTAATAACACCCTAACTGGTCATTTGAAAATACTTTGTGTGAAAACACTGTCATCTGAAATATTATGGATGTATTCAGTAAATGTGAGCTATCAATACAGACATTATCTTATTTAATCCTTATTACAGTTCTATGAGTTAATATTATTATCCTGAATTTACAGATGAAGAAAAGAGGTTTAGTGAAGTTATCCCATCTAAGGTCTTGTAAAGCTGTAGGATTCTTTTTTTTTTCAACGTTTATTTATTTTTGGGACAGAGAGAGACAGAGCATGAACGGGGGAGGGGCAGAGAGAGAGGGAGACACAGAATCAGAAACAGGCTCCAGGCTCTGAGCCATCAGCCCAGAGCCCGACGCGGGGCTCGAACTCACGGACCGCGAGATCGTGACCTGGCTGAAGTCGGACGCTTAACCGACTGCGCCACCCAGGCGCCCCTTAAAGCTGTAGGATTCTAACCAGACTTTTCTGATTACAGGGCCCAGGTTCTTAGCTGGTAGACTAGATTGTAGTAAACTGAAATCTGATGCTAGAGCTATACTTTTAGTGGCAGTGAACTTTTAATGAAAATCTTTAACTGCCAAACAGAGTCCAAACTTAAAATATTTTGCTTCTGGAAGTATGCATTTTAACCAGTCATGCCAATTGGAACTTAACTTCTTTAGTTTCAGCCTACTGTTTAAGGATTTGTGATAATTTAAGGTGATATGCAGAATTAAAAAGCGATAAGCACTTCTTTACTTGAGATCTTTCCATTGACATTCAAGTAAGATATGGTGGGAAGGGGAAATGATAGAAGTGAAATGTTATGGAGTAGGGAATTATGAAACTTTCTGTAAAGGGCCAGATAGTAAATATAGTAAATGGCTCTGACAGTCATATGATCTCTTCTCAGCTCTTCTAAAGCAGCTATAGGCAATATGTAAACAAAAAAGAGTGTTGTCATGTTTTTTTTTTTTTTTTTTTTTTTTTAAATTTTTTTTTCAACGTTTATTTATTTTTGGGACAGAGAGAGACAGAGCATGAACGGGGGAGGGGCAGAGAGAGAGGGAGACACAGAATCGGAAACAGGCTCCAGGCTCCGAGCCATCAGCCCAGAGCCTGACGCGGGGCTCGAACTCACGGACCGTGAGATCGTGACCTGGCTGAAGTCGGACGCTTAACCGACTGCGCCACCCAGGCGCCCCAAGTGTTGTCATGTTTTAATAAAACTATAAAAAGGGGCAGGAGCCTGGATATGGCACATTTACCAACCCCTAATACAGAAAATCTTGTAATTTCTGCAACTAAAAGATGAGATTTATTTAGATTTATTTGTGATGATACTGTTTATGCAGAGTGGAAGTTTTCCTTTTTTGAATGTATTGACAAAAAAAATTACCAAAAGGATGTTAATAATATAAGGAGAGTGGGAATGGTACCTAATAGTAAAGAATACTTTTTCAGCATTTCTGTGACTACTTAGATTAAGTACCTCATAAATTATTTGATGATTCTAGAATATACTTCATTCATTCATTTCTTAGTTATCTTTTTTCTTATCTTGAAAAAAATCTGCCATTTTCATTAGAGTTTTCACTAATTTTAATAAACTTTCTTTCCTTTATCATAAATTAGAGAGGATTACTATAAAAAGACATGACACATAATTGGGGATGGTTTTATTTTCATTGAATTTGTTTTGAAAAGTGATACCTGTGATAGATTGAGGCTTTTTGTGTAAACATATACAGTTGGAAGTATAGGATCAGAAATGGAGTACTCTGTTATAGTCAGTTTTCAATGTACATTTTATAGATTTCTTATTATAAGAAGTCTTGACCCTAGAGATGCTTTCTGGTGCCACAAAACTTCATTAAACGTGTCATTTGTGGTATTGGCTAATACAGATATTAAATTGAAAATACACTTTTTAATTCTTATTCTCAGAGATTCGTCAGCGAACTGCAGCTCAGAGAAACCTTTCTCCAACACCAGCAAGCTCTAGCCAGGGCCCTTCTCCACAAGTTCCAGTATCTCCTGGACCACCAAAGGACAGTTCAGCCCCTGGTGGACCCCCAGAAAGAACTGTTACTCCAGCCCTATCATCAAATGTGTTACCAAGACGTCTTGGATCCCCTGCTACTTCAGTGCCTGGAATGGGTAAACAGAGCACTTAATGTTATTTACAGTTTATATTGTTTTCTCTGGTTACCAATAAAACGGGCCATTTTCAGGCAGTATGGAAATGGCATTTCATTTGGAAATAGCAGAGCAGTTATCTGATTAAGCAGGAGTTCCATATTCAATTAGCCATAACTCTTTACAGCTGGCACCTTGTGATACTGAAACCTATTTCTTGAGCTCATTTAACTGTTATGGCTTCTTTGTTTAAATGGCAATAAAACTTTGTAGTATTCTGTAGTCAACAGTATAGCATATCTTTTTATATTCAGATTTAGAATGGCTCCAGATTTATATAAAATGGGGATAGAAGAGAACACTTTTGGAATATATTCATGTTTTTTGCTGAACTCTTCACATACATTTTTAAGCATGACAACATATTCCAGGAAGACTATTTCTGCATTGTAGTCTACAGTACTATTATTGTTACTATGGGCTGGTAGATTTTTCTTTTATTAAGCCAAAGAACCTTAGTATTTTCTGACAGATACTTTAGCATAAAGTTCTATTAAATTAACATACTGCCTTTACTAGTTCATTTCTTTGGATTTTCTTTGTTCAGTGTGGTAGAGCTCTAGGGGAAGACCCCATTTTTGAAGTGTAATAGATTATATTACCCTGATTATTATTTCTTTTGGAATGTGATGGTACATGGAAATCTACTGCTTCAGGAGATCACATTATTTTATATAAATTTCCGTGTCAGATTCTTGAATATGGTAGTAAATGATTTATCTTGTCTTTATTTATTTATTAAAGTTTATTTATTTTGAGAGAGAGAGAGAGCACATACACACACGGGGCAGAGAGAGGGAGGGAGAGGATCTCAAGCAGTCTCCATGCTGTCAGCACAGAGCTGGATTTGGGGCTCAGTCTAAACCGTGAGATCAAGACCTGAGCTGAAATCAGGAGTTGGACGTTTAACTGAGTGAGCTACCCAGGGCCCCTATTTATCTTATTTTAGGATATTTAATTCTAGTTTAGATGATTTTGTTATTTCATGCGTAATTACTAACCTATAATTTATAATGATTTTGAGGCTAGTGAGTAGTTGATATCAAGTATACAGGGCACTTATATAATAAAAGCAATCTAAATGTTGCTATGACAGTAGAGTTTTTTCCTGCTTTGCGTTAAAAAAAAAAAGGAGCATAAGATTTTAGAAAACTGTTAATTTATAAACAAATTAAGAAAGCTGGCTGCAAATTAAATGTATATAAGTCATAACTTTAGTTACTGAAAAAATACTTTCAAATTTGACATATAATGATGTCACTTAAGGCAGCCATGTATTTTGTGAAATTTAGAAAAATTAAGTTGATTGAAAATTATTTATCTTTCTGTTATTATCTGATTGATTTGAAATACACATGATTTGTAAAGTTCTTAGTTACTGAAAAGTTATGAAAGAACTTTTTCTTGTCTGAGAATGCATGAATTATATACATTTGTGTATCTAATTAGTTTTAAGGAAATAAAAGTGTATTTATTTATTTTGAGAGAGAGAGAGAGGGAGAAACCTGTATAAAGTAATAAAAACTGTATTGCATGTATATACAAGAATAGGGTTATAGAGGGGAAATGGCCTAAATTTCACGATCATGTAAATAAAGCATATTTTACTAATGTTCTTGATTTGTTTTCCATGTAGAAGAGTATTTAAGTTGTACATTGCCAAAAATATGAATGAGTTAAATGATTTCTTATAGAGAAGATTAATAATTCATTTTTTTATTATGCCATATTTGTGGAAGAGAATCAATCTAATGTGTATTACCACAGGGCTCCCATATGTTTGAAAATTAATAACCAGCAGGTACTTGATAATTTGCCAGGCTGTGTAAAAATGACCAGTATTCCTACAATGATTGCTTTTGATGTTTGTATTAATTACCGTTATCCATAACAGCATAAATGTGAAGATGTGTTATTTTAAAAGTCATCAGTATGCACAGCATTTAAGATATTTCTTATGAAATCTGTTGTTTTATGTATCCAGATTCCTTTATGGACATTTTCATTTTAAACATGTAGAAGTAAAATATTCCAGCAAAAGGTAATTTGACTTGAAGGCTTTCAAGATATAATTTGGCATACTTATTCTAGTTGAAAACTTGATAATGAGTGTGCATTATCTAAGTGTTTGCATCCAGGTTTACTTTTTGATGATAACAATTGAATGTTAATACAAGTAAACTAATATCTGATGAAATCTGAAAAAATGTTCTTGATTTGTTATATTAAGAACTTATTCTACAACTTAAATTTCATTTGTTAATTGCTACAATTTTGACATCATTTGCCCTTTTTTAGATGGCAACAGCCTTTAGGTTTGTGGTGATTTACAAAGCAAATCTCTTTTATTATCCTTTAAAACATTAATATAGTATTGTTACTCTTAAACTTTGGTTTTTGTCAGAATCATTTTGAAAACCTTGTATCCTTGTATTGCAAGGCTTATTCCAGCAACGTCTCATTTTGTTGCAAAGTCTTCTGTGAGGTCTTCATGTAAACCTTCATTGCTGCCCATCTTATTTTTGTGTTCATCCTGCCTTGCTTTACAAAGGCAAACATCACTTATTTTATTCTCTCACTTTCTTCTTAGTGCTGCCTTCTGTGTTGTCTCTCAGTTCAGAGTATCTCCTACAAACAGTTCTCTTTCAGTTTTCAAAGTTTGTGGAGTTACAGTTCATAGCTCTTCATTTTTGTTGTTGATGTGTTTATGTGATGTAAATCACTAATTAAAACTAGGTTATTGGGGCGCCTAGGTGGCTTAGTTGGTTGAGCATCCGACTCTTGATTTTGGCTCAGGTCATGATCCCAGTGTCGTGGGATTGAGCTCCACATCAGGCTCTGTGCTGAGCATGGAGCCTACTTAAGATTCTCTCCCTGCTTCTGTACCCTGCTTGCATGTGCTCTCTCTCAAATAAAAATAAAAATAACGAAAAAGCCCCCCCCAAAACTAGGTTATTCTTTTACTCTCTATTCTCCATTTGTCTCTTCTGATATTGCCTAGTTTATTACATGAACACAGTATGTCTCTCTCTTTGTTTAGATCTTCAGTTTTTCTCAGCAATGATTTGTAGTGTTTAGTATGTAGGTTTTGTATGTTTTTTTGGTTAAATGTATATGTAATTGTTTCCAACTTTTGATCCTAATGTAAATGGATTTGTTTTGGTATCTCTAGTTGTTCATTGCTAATATATATATATATTACAAAAATACAAAATACAAAAATTAATTACATATATATATATATATATATATGCAATTAATTTTTGTATTTTGGTCTTGTATCCTGTAATCTTGTTAAACTTATTAGTTTTATTAGTTTTTAAATAGATTCTATAGTATTTTCTACATAGACTCTTACATTGTCTGTGAATAACGGTAATTTCTACTTCTTTTCTAATCTGGATTCCTTTTGTTTCTTACTCTTACCTTATTGCACTAGCTAGAACCTTTAGTACAATATTAAGTAGAAGTGTCAAAAGCAGGGGCGCCTGGCTGGTACAGTTGGTGGAGTGTGTGACTCTTGATCTTGAGGTTGTGAGTTCAAGCCCCATGTTGGGTATAGAGATTGCTTAAAATATTAAAAAAAAAAAAAAATTGCAAAAGCAGACATTCTTGCCTTATTGCTGATCTTAGGAGGAAAGAAGGTACTTTTTCACCAGTCAGCATGATGTTAACTGTAGGGTTTTTTCTGTTGTTGTTGTTATTGTTTTGTTGTATATGGATAACTTTTATCAGGTTGAAGAAGTACCCTTCTATTTCTAGGTAGCTGAAGACTTTTATCAATAATGGAAAATGGATTTTATCATTTTTTTTTTCTGCATCTCTTGAGATGCTAATAATGGGGTTTTAGTTTATTTAATGTCTGTTCATACAGTGAAATACATTGATTTTTAAATATTAGACTATCTTGCTTCCCTGGGATAAATCCGACTTAGTCATGGTGTTTTATTTTTTATATATAGTGTTGGATTTGATTTGCTAAAAGTTTGTTAAAAATGTTTGCATTAATTTTCCTTAGGGATATTGGTCAACAGTATTTTTTTTTTTCTAATAATGTCTTTGTCTGATTTTGCTATCAAAAGTATGAGAAAGTATTCTCTCATCTTCAATTTCACAGACAATTTTGTGGAGAGTTTATATTATTTTTTCCTCAAATGTTTGGTAGAATTGACAGGTTGAAGCATCTGACTCCAGTGTTTTCTTTGTGGAAGGGTTTTTTGTTTTTGTTTTCAAACTAAAAATTCAGTTGAAAAAAAATCTACAGACTAATATCCCTTAGGAACATAGATATAAAAGTTCTTAATAAAATTTTAGCATGCTGAATAGTTACCGGTTTCTTGTTGAGTAAGCTGTGGTAGTTTGGTGGTCTTTCAAAGGATTTGTCTATTTCACTTAACTTTTGAATTTATTGGGATAAAGCTATTCATTATACTCTTATTATCCTTTTGATATCTTTATAATTTAGATTTATGCCATTTCTTTCATTCCTGATGATAGTATTTTTTATCTTACTTTTTTTTTTTTTTCTCTGATTAGTCTGGCTTGAGGTTTATCAGTTTTGATCTTCTCAAAACAACCAGATTTTCTCAATTATTTTTATATTTTCTATTTTATTATTTACTCTTTATTCCTTTATTCTGTTTATCTTGGGTTTCATTTGCTCTTCTCTTTTAGTTTTTTAAGGCGGAAGCTGAGTTCATGAATTTTAGATTTACCCTCTTTCATAGATGTTTAGTGTTATAAATTATCCTCTAAGTACTGCTTTAGCTGCATATCATAAATTTGATATGTTGTTTTTTCATTTTCATTCAATTCAAAATTCCATTTTGATTTTTCTTTGAACCCTCGGTTATTTAAATGTATGTTATTTAGAGATTTGTTATTTGGAGATTTCCTTGATGTCTTTCTGTTGGTGATTTGAAATTTAATTCTATTGTGTTCAGAAAACATACTTTGTATTTGAATCTTCTTAAGTGTACTGAAACTTGTTTTATGTCTCAGAATATCATCTGTCTTGGTAAATGTTTTATATTCACTTGAATACATATTCTGTTTCTGTTGAATAGAGTGGCTATAAATGTCAGGTCAAGTTGGTAGCAGATAGTGGTGTTCGAGTCTTTTATGTCATTACTGATTTCTGTGTTTATTCTGTCAGTTATTGAGAGAAAGCTGTTGCAATCTCCAACCGCATTATTTTGTGTGTATAAATAAGTAAATACTATTATATATATATACACATTATATATATTGTGTATATATGTTGTATATACTGTTATACATATATTTTATATATTATTGTGTATATATGTTATATATACTATTATGTATACGTATATAGATTACATATATACCAAATATATACTTGTCTATTTCTTTTTGTACTTCTGTTAGTTTTTGCTTCATGTGTTTTGAAGCGCATTATGATGCATATGTATGTTTAGGATTATTGTGTTCTCTTGATAAATTGACTCCTTTGTCATTATAAATTACCCTTTTTTATCCCTGATAATGATATTAATACAGCTACTCCAGATTTCTTTTGATTAGTGTTAGGAAATTTATATATATTGTTTCTGTTATTTATTTTTAAACTATTTGTGTCTTTGTATTTTATTAAAAAAATTTTTTTTAATGTGTATTTATTTTTGAGAGAGACAGAGACAGAATGAGAGTGGGTTAGGGGCAGAGAGAGAGGGAGACACAGAATCTGAAGCATGTTCCAGGCTCTGAGCTGTCAGCACAGAACCCGACGCGGGGCTCGAACTTATGAACTGAACTGTGAGATCCTGAGCCAAAGTTGGACACTCAACTGACTGAGCCACCCAGGCACTCCAATGTTTATTTATTTTTGAAGGAGAGAGAGACAGAGTGTGAGCAGGGGAGGGGCAGAGAGAGAGGGAGACACAGAATCTGAAGCAGGCTCCAGGTTCTGAGCTGCCAGCACAGAGCCCGACGCGGGCTTGAACTCACAAACTGTGAGATCATGACCTGAGCCGGAGTCGGACGCTTAACCCACTGAGCCACCCAGGCACCCCTTTTTCACATTATTTTAGTGGGTGTTTTGGGGTTTACATATATCTTATATGTATATACTTTAACTTACAGTTCACCTTCAAGTGATATAATACCAGTTCACAAGTAATTTGAGATTCTAACAACAGTATACTTAGGTTTCTCCTTTCCTGACTTTGTGCTATTATTGCCATACATTTTACTTCTAGATATGTTGTAAACCACACACACAAAAAGTTATTTTTCCTTTAAGCTATCAATTATATTTTAAAGGGATTTAAATAATGAAAGTTTTGTATATTTACCCGCATGGTAACCATTTTAGTTATTTTTCTTTCCTTTGTATAGATCCCACTTTCTGTCTGACGTCATTTTCCTTCTGCCTGAGGACTTCTTTTAACATGTTTACAGTGCAGTTCTGCAAATGATGAATTCTTTCAGTTTTGTATGTTTGAAAAAGTTTTAATTTTGCCTTCATTTTTATTTATTTTTTTAAATTTTTTTTTCAACATTTATTTATTTTTGGGACAGAGAGAGACAGAGCATGAACGGGGGAGGGGCAGAGAGAGAGGGAGACACAGAATCGGAAACAGGCTCCAGGCTCTGAGCCGTCAGCCCAGAGCCTGACGCGGGGCTCGAACTCCCTGACCGCGAGATCGTGACCTGGCTGAAGTCGGATGCTTAACCGACTGCGCCACCCAGGCACCCCAAAGGTTTTCTCCTTATTACTGGTCTTAAGCAATTTGATGATCTTGCCTTGGTGCAAAATTATTTCTTGTGCTTAGGGTTTGTTAATATTCTTGGATTTGTGGGTTTATATCTTTCATCAAATTTGGAAAAATTTTTTTTTTTTTTGCAGTACTGTTTTCTCTTTCCTTTCTTATGGACTCCAATTATATGCATATTACGCAGCTTGCTGATGATTTATTTAAAAAAATTTATAGGCTTTTCTTTGTGTTTCATTTTGTATGGTTTCTATTGCTATATCTTCAAATTTACTTTTTCTTTTCCCTGTAATGTCCAAAGTGCTATTTATCCCATCAGCAGATTTTTCATCCTAGACATTATAGTTTTCATCTGTAGAAGTTCAGTTTAGGTCTTTTAAAGTTTTCCATTTCTTTACTAACACATTGAATCTTTCCTGTAGATTCTCAAGCATATAGAATAGAGTCATAATAACCATATATTTGTCTACTGAGGCGCCTGAGTGGCTCAGTCAGCTAAGCATCCAACTTCAGCTCAGGTCATGATCTCACAGAGCCCTGTGTCGGGCTCTGTGTTGACAGCTCAGGGTCAGGACCCTGCTTCGAACTCTGTGTCTCCTTCTCTGTCTCTGCCCCTCCCCCGCTCATGCTCTGTCTGTCTCTGAAAAATAAATACATGTAAAAAAAACCAGCAAAATACAAAGCTTTAAAATAATGTGTATTTGTCTACTAATTCTATAAACTGTCATTTCTAGGTCATTTTTGGTTATTTTTCTCATTATGGGTTGTATTTTCCTGCTTATTTGCATGTCTAATAATTTTTTAATGCTTTTTTTTTTAACTTAATTAAATTTATGGGTCAATGCCCATCCCCCATTTTCCCCTCTCCCCCATCAACCCTCAGTTTGTTCTCTGTATTTAAGCGTCTCTTATGGTTTGCCTCCCTCCCTCTCTGTAACTGTTTTTTTTTCCCCCTTCCCTTCCCCCATGGTCTTCTGTTAAGTTTCTCAAGATCCACATGTGAGTGAAAACATATGCTATCTGTCTTTCTCTGACTGACTTATTTCACTTAGCATGATACCTTTCAGTTCCATCCACGTTGCCACAGATGGCAGGATTTCATTCTTTCTCATTGTCAAGTAGTATTCCATTGTATATATAAACCATATCTTTATCCATTCATCAGTTGATGTACTTTTAGGCTCTTTCCATAATTTGGCTATTGTTGAAAGTGCTGCTATAAACATTGGGGTACAAGTGCCCCTGTGCATCAGCACTCCTGTATCCCTTGGGTAAATTCCTAGCAATGCTATTGCTGGGTCATAGGGTCGTTCTATTTTTAATTTTTTGAGGAACCTCCACACTTTTCCGGAGAAGCTGCACCAGTTTGCATTCCCACCACCAGTGCAAGAGGGTTCCTGTTTCTCCACATCCTGGCCAGCATCTATAGTCTCCTGATATGTTCATTTTAGCCACTCTGACTGGTGTGAGGTGGTATCTCAGTGTGGCTTTGATCTGTATTTCCCTGATGATGAGTGACGTTGAGCATCTTTTCATGTGTCTATTGGCTATCTGGATGTCTTCTTTGGAAAAGTGTCTATTCATGTCTTCTGCCCATTTCTTCACTGGATTATTTGTTTTTCAGGTGTGGAGTTTGGTGAGTTCTTTATAGATTTTGGATACTAGCCCTTTATCCAATATGTCATTTTCAAATATCTTTTCCCATTTCGTTGGTTGCCTTTTAGTTTTGTTGATTGTTTCCTTTGCGGTGCAGAAGCTTTTTATCTTGATGAGGTCCCAATAGTTCATTTTTGCTTTGAATTCCCTTGCCTTTGGAGATGTGTTGAGTAAGAAATTGCTCTGGCTGAGGTCAAAGAGGTTTTTTCCTGTTTTCTCCTCTAGGGTTTTGATGGTTTTCTGTCTCACATTCAGGTCTTTCATCCATTTAAAGTTTATTTTTGTGTATGGTGTAAGAAAGTGGTCTAGTTTTCATTCTTCTGCATGTTGCTGTCCAGTTCTCCCAGCACCATTTGCTAAAGAGACTATCTTTTTTACCACTGGATACTCTTTCCTGCTTTGTCAAAGATTAGTTGGCCATACATTTGTGGGTCCAATTCTGGGTTCTCTGTTCTATTCATTGGTCTATGTGTCTGTTTTTGTGCCAATACCATGCTGTCTTGATGATTACAGCTTTGTAGTAGAGGCTAAAGTCAGGAATTGTGATGCCTCCTGCGTGGTTTTCTTCTTCAGTATTACTTTGGCTATTTGGAGTCTTTTGTGGTTCCATACAAATTTTAGGATTGTTTGTTCTAACTTCAAGAAGAATGCTGGCGCAATTTTGATTGGGATTGCATTGAATGTGTAGATTGCTTTGGGTAGTATTGACATTTTAACAATATTTATTCTTTTAATCCATGGGTATGGAATGTTTTTCCATTTCTTTGTGTCTTCTTCAATTTCCTTCATAAGCTCTCTATAGTTTTCAGCATACAGATCTTTTACATCTTTGGTTAGGTTTATTCCTAGGTATTTTATGGTTCTTGGTTAATGCTTAGTTTTTGAGAGAGACAGCGCGTGAGTGGGGGAGAGGGAGAAACAGAATCCGGAGCAGGCCCCAGTCTCTGAGTTGTCAGCACAGAGCCCGCCATAGGGCTGAACTCACAAACCATGAGATCATGACCTGTGCCTAAGTCAGACGCTTAACCCACTGAGTCACCCAGGTGCCCCATCATGTCTAATAATTTTTAATCTGATATCAGGCATTGTAAGTTTTATGTTATTGAACACTGGATGTTTTTATGTCTCTATACAAAGGTCATCTGAATGCTTACCCAGTGACCTGTGAGTTATGAAGGTTTCCACTCTGGTTGGTGAGAACGTGCTATACTTTGGGCCCATGTGAACACTATTACCTTTAATATTTGGGGGCAATTCTTTCTCTGTCCTCAGTTTCATCATACACATGTACCAATCAGTACTCTGTTGAATAGTCTTGGGGATCCTCTGTAGATCTTTGGTGTTCTTGCTCTGTATATTTTCTTCTCTCTAGTACTCTTCCTGTAAACCCAAGCTGCCTTGGTCTTCCTAGAGTTCCAGCTTTATCTTCTCAAACTTAGGGAGACTGATACATTTCAGCTGGATTTACCCTCCCTGAGCTGTTGCCTAGAGATTTTCTCCAGGCAACAAGCTGGGGCAATTGTAGGTTCATCTTACTTGCTTTTGGTCTCTCAGGAATCTTTATCCTACCTTGCCTGATTTTTAATGTCCTTACAACTGTTTCATAATATATTTTGCATAGTATTTTAGTTGTTTTAGGTGGAAGGTAAATCTGACCCCTGTTTTACTCTATTATTGCCCCAAATGGAAGTCTCCTAATTTGTTATTACATAAGATTTTAAGAATCTGGGCATTTTAAAAATTAGTTTGTACAGAGACCAATGTAGCTTCATTTGTTAATAGATTATGTTGACGGTTTTCATATAGAACATAATTTAACATATTTTGTAGTATATATTTTTAATGAAAACTTGAATGCTCTGAAGAGATTTATAAGAATTGCTATTATTTTTGTTAAAATCTTTCAAAAGTTCTGACAAGCATGGATAGTACTTGGTAAGTTAATTAAAATTTAAATGTATTTTATACATATAAATAAATATATGAGTAATATTTAAATATGTATCATGTAAAAATAACTGTATAAATAAATTTTATTGTTCCTTTACTAGGTCTTCATCCTCCAGGTCCACCTTTAGCAAGACCCATTCTCCCCCGAGAGCGAGGTGCTCTGGATAGAATTGTTGAATATTTAGTTGGTGATGGTCCACAGAACAGGTAATGTTTGTTAGGGTGGTAGGTAAATGAAAATGAAGAAGTTTATTGGTCAAAAGGGTGTGTGTGTGTGTGCGCGTGCGCGTGCGTGCACACTAGACATTCTATGGTTTTGTGACTCCTGTTTCCTGATTTTAGAACATAATAGAATATTTTATGCCCCTGTAAAAGAGAACATACTCAGTTGTTTTTCAGTAAGAGTTTTGATAAAATGCAAAAAAATATATAGAGAGAACAAAAACTGTTGTGACCCTACTATAAGATTATTTTTAGAGAAATTAAATAATTTGTTTGAAACTTTTAAACTTGAAGAGCACACAAATAGTGAAAACTTGGTAGTTTGTAAGAAATGGGGTTTTATAGATGTCAGTATGGGAGTCGGTGATGGTAATGATTTTAATGGCAACGAGGACAATTTAGATATGTTTGACACTATGGTTTTCAAAATAGTTTTCCAATTATTATCTTATTTGATTTTTACAATAATTCTAGGAAGATAGGGGTGATGTGAGCAGAGCAACTGTCATAATATAGACTTTTAAAAAATACTTTAGGATAGTAGACTAGAATATTTGACAAGGTTATTGGTTAATATTATTTCAATAAAAGGACTAGAATTTAATGTTAATGTAATAATTGTATATTATTCAAAACAGACAAGTTGTTGTTTGGTTGGGCCAAGTGTTAAGTGCATACACAGAGAACAGAGAATGTATAAATAGGAAATGAGGAAGATGTATAACTTGGATAGACACAGCAATCGTGATGTTTGGAAGTTAACCTTTGGACTGGACTAAACAAATTCATTTCTTTACTACAGACTTCTCAGAAGTTTCATTTTTATTTTATTTTATTTTATTTTATTTTATTTTATTTTATTTATTTTTCAGAAGTTTTAATAACATTCATTGTGAATCACTAAGGGGTTCCATCTTTTCCAATCTAATCTGACCATGGATTTTGGGTCTGTTAGCCTCAGAAATATATGTTAGGAAGTACTGAAATTTAAGTGTTCTGTTATTGAATATGTTTGTTACCTTAGTAAGGATATATTCATTTGACTGTTGCTTAGTTTGTTTTTCGTTTTGTGTATAAATTATATTTTAGAAAGGTTGAAATTTTGGCTGTTATGGTTAAAGGGTATTGTTTATTGTTTACTAAGTAACATTTAGTCTGTTATGGCATATTTAGCTGTGTAAAATATTAGTTAGCTGTGATGGCTATTTTCATGGGCTTTGTCTGCATTTGTAACTGATCTGTTCATTTTTCCTTTTGGTGTAGGTATGCCCTTATATGTCAGCAGTGTTTTTCTCATAATGGAATGGCTTTGAAAGAAGAATTTGAATACATTGGTAAGAATTATTGGGCGTTTAGATTAAAATATTTTACTCTTAAATATTTCATCCTATGCCAAGTCCCATGTAATGTCACTTTGTTTTACGTGCTCTGTTTGTATTGTTCAAGCATATTGTCCTTATTTTAGAACACACAGCAAAGCAGGAACAACAATGCAGGTTTTTTCCTCATATAGTATACAACTTCTAGGTCTTTTCAAACTTCATTGTGCATCAGAATCACCTGAAGAGCTTTTAAAAATACCATGCCCAAGACCCACCAACTAAGAGTCTGTTTTAATTGATTTGGGGTGGGTCCAGGCTTTTTTTTTTAAGCTCCTCAGAGGATTCTCATGTGCAGCCGCTATTAAAAATTATTGTACTAAATTACTTATGTTTCTTAAATATGACATACTATAGTTTCTTGGGCACGTGAGCAATGTTCTGGATTTTAAAATCCCTAATGATTATAGTGACTAGAAATGTAATTTCTGTAATACATTTGGATCATTATTAATATTGTTTTGCTATTAAACTGCTGTGTAACTTACCATCTTTTCTGATTTATTTATTTACTTATTATTTACTTATTATTTTTTAAAATACAATTAATTGTCAAGTTAGCTAACATACAGTGTACATAGTGTGCTCTTGGCTTCGGAGTAGATTCCCATGACTCATTGCTTACATACAACACTCAGTGCTCATCCCGACAAGTGTTCTTTTCAATGCCCATTACGTATTCCTCAACCCCCCCCAATCCACCCTCAGTTTGTTCTCTGTATTTAAGAGTCTCTTATGATTTGCCTCCCTCTCTGGTTGAAACTACTTTTTTCTCCTTCCCTTCTCCCATGGTCTTCTGTTAAGTTTCTCAAATTCCTCATATGACTGAAAACATATATCTGTCTTTCTCTGACTTTTCTGTTTTAAAATTAATATTCTAATTCTAATAATAATTAGAAATTATGCTTTAAAATTAGCTTTTGTTAGAGCACCTGGCATTATTATTAAAACTAGTTGTAGTTTCACAAGGAATAAATAACTTTTGAAGGGTTCTTTGACTATTTGCAAAAGTAATCTTGAGAATGATCTGATTAGTCCTTGAATTGTTTTTTTTTTTGGTTTGTGGTTTTGTTTATTTTTTAAAAAAATTCTCTGCAGCTTTTCGATGTGCCTACTGTTTTTTCTTGAATCCTGCAAGAAAAACTAGACCTCAGGCTCCAAGACTTCCAGAGTTTAGTTTTGAGAAGAGGCAGGCAGTGGAAAGCTCAAGTTCAGTTGGTCCCTTGCCCTCAGGAAGTGTGATTTCGTCAGAGAACCAGACCAGTGAAGGTATGAATATGTTAATTAAAAAGTTTTATCTTTTAATAATGTTTGCTATTTAACATTAAAAGCATAATGCTTTTAGATAAGAATGGATTAATTTATCAGATTTTGCAGCATGCATATATCAGCTATTGCTCTGATACTCAGCCCTCCTGTGTGATTGGTATGATGTGTTTCAGTTTTAAAATGTAGGTTACCCTGGGGCGCCTGGGTGGCGTAGTCGGTTAAGCGTCCGACTTCAGCCAGGTCACGATCTCGCGGTCCGTGAGTTCGAGCCCCGCGTCGGGCTCTGTGCTGACGGCTCAGAGCCTGGAGCCTGTTTCCGATTCTGTGTCTCCCTCTCTCTCTGCCCCTCCCCCGTTCATGCTCTGTCTCTCTCTGTCCCAAAAATAAATAAACGTTGAAAAAAAAAAATTTAAAATGTAGGTTACCCTGTGTTAAGCAGCATCCACCCACAGCTGAGTAAACATTGTTTATGGAGTGACATCTAGGAACTGTTGGGAGATTTGACTAGTGATACTTTCATGGAATCATTTTTTCAGTTTATTTAAGTGAAGCATGTTATAAGAATTACGCAACTACTTGTAAGGGTAAAATTCTGCTATAATTTGTAGTTAACATTGATAAAATAGATTTGTGCCTACCATTGGAATTGGTAAGGTTACCAGAAGCAAGAAACTTTGGAACTGGAAAGTCGTCCTTGGCATTCTTTGGATAAGTATGTTGATAGGACTGGTGTTTCTTTGAAACAATTTATTGAGGTGCACAAGATTTAACATTGCTGCTAGTATGCCTTTGATGTAAAACAACCTTTTGCAAAAGAGAAACAGAATTTATCAGAATTCATTGGTTTTTAGGATTCATCTTTAATTCTGTTTTAGGACTTCTTGTGGAAGTTTCATAAGCAAATGGAAAAGATGAGGTGGAAGATCTGACTATTAATTGCCAACTGTTTCTTGTTAATATTAGGTGGGAAGCTATTTGTTAAGCAGCTCCTAGTCATGGAGATGCTAAAATTATGGCACAGGCCATGATATTTTGGTGCTATGCCTGATGTAGAAAAAAATCCATATTAGAAGTTTAGTTCACATAGTGTATTTAGCAGTCTGTATTCATCCTTTTAATTTCTAGGAATTCTCATTTATAGATATTTGATTTCTTCTTTATACAAACACTGAGTAGTGAAAAAACTGCTTTAACTGAGAACAATAAAGCAGTGAATTTTCAGATATCGGAAGGTTAATATAAAAATTTGAGTATCTTTTTTTTTTTTTTTTTTTTTTTTTAACTTTGAAGAGTGAACCTAAAATACGTGTGTTGATTTGGGCTTGGCTTTTGGCTTACTAACATGCATCAGAATGAATTTGAACACAGATAGCCATGACAAGAAGTGTGTATACTTTCAACACTGAATCAATACATTCACTTTCTCCAAGTCTGCAGTATCAACTCCAAACATATCACATTTTTTCTTTTGCTTAAGTCATGCTCTGAAGCTGATTATTGCATGCAAATCACCTGCCTTGCTATTGCAGCCTCTTGGAACTGAAAACTAAGGAATTTCATACTGAAGATGCCTAGAGGAAAATTTGAAGTCCTTTCCATAAATAAGTAACCTTGCTTATGAAAGCTAAAGTGAATATTTGAAAGCCAATAGTTGGGACACACACACACACAAAGAAACAAAAGGAAAAACAGCCAACAAAATAAAAATCTTGATGAGTCCCATGCTTTATATCTTCTCCCAGGGTTGAGATGGATAGTTAGCAAACAACACCCAGCTATACCTTTCCTTCTCATCAAATCTAGGAGGAGCAATACCCCAGATGTCTCATTTTCTATCTGAAATCTCCAGAACGAAGTCTAACTGGCTCAGACTCAGCCCTAATAAGGTAATGTTTATAGGTGAAGACAAAACTTGAGGCAAGGTCTGACAACTGTGTAGTGCTGGAAACTGAAGCAACAATTCCATTTGGTTGAGATGGTCTTTGGAGGAGTAACTTTTTCATACTTCTCTTTGGATTCATTGAAATGGCTATGAGAATTTTTTACTTCTTTGGCTTTCCAGAAGATTGAAACTTTTCTCCAAGATTCTGTCTCAGCACTGTGATACACAGTTACCATTTCCAAGCTGCAGTTCTTTAGTAGACGACTAGGTACTATTCTGATGAAAGATGAAGCTGCATTTGTTGTGACTGCTGGAGGCATACCCTTAAGTTTAAATTGAACAGTAAGTAAGGCCATATCATCTCAATCGTCTACTTTTGGTGCCAAGAGCCAGTATAATGGAGGGCTTATATTTCTGATTTCCACATTCTTGATGTAAAAACTTGAGGTCCAAAAGAAAAAAAAAATCTTTCCTGCTTTTATTTTCATATTTTTTAAAAGTAGTGAAGTAGCTCCTTAGTAATTATAGAAACTGCAGAGATTAGGTGATTGAATTCACAGATGGAACTAAAAGGTAACTTTTTTCCATCTGGATTTTTCTTTCAACAAATATTCTATAACCATTTATATGAATAATCTTGAGTCATTAGAAGCAGCCTTTTTTTTTTTTTCAATCTATGGTATAAGACTTTGAAATTAAGTTTTGTTTTGATTCTGCTACTGGAAGATTTTGCATTTAGGATGAGACACAAGGTTTTTGAAAAATTTTTGGATCACTCTTTAGAACAACATATGAAATGTTGGAAAGTTTTCATCAAAGAAGGAGACCTGGAAGAAATTTCTCCCGTTAATTACTCATTTGGATTCCTAGAATTTTTTTCTAGAATTGTGTGTCCAGATGCTTTGGTAATAGAATATTGAAGAAACACAAGAAGTTAGGACTATGGATTTTCTTTTTATCTAGGAGCATACTAGATGTGGTATGCCAAAGTAATGAAGTACTTTTAGGTTACTGGATTTCTTTTATGGCTAAATGAGTGGTGCAATAATACCTGAATCTCCGCTAATCCACATTAAAGTGGTTTATCAGTTTTGCTTTGTTAAAATGTGCTTTCCAGAATACTTGATATGTGGCATTCTTTTTTGTTAACTATGATAATAATTAGAAAAAGAGATTTCTGTATTGTTAGTGTACCAGTACAGTGATTTTAGGTTAGCATGTTTGAAAAATGTTAATGTTGTTCTAATTGCTCTGTTTTATTTGTCTAGCTCATATGTAATTATTTTAATAAAAAATAGCTTTTACTTAATTGGAAATAACTTGTTAATAATAAAACTCATGGCCTTTAATCAATATTATCAAAAATAGTAAAATTCATTTAAGGTGAAATTTATTTTGGTAATTGATTTCTGCTTTTTTCTTTTAAGCAATATACTGTTACTGTTAGGTATGTTAAACTAGAGAAAATTCTATTTTTAGTGTTATTTGTTGTGAGGCTCTAGGAAATTGAACTATTTGATAATGTAAACTTTGTTGAATTCTGTGTATTTATCAGATCCAAAAAGCTTGTACCTTTGTTGATATTTAATTATGTACAACTTCCTCAAGGTGTATATTTGCCTATAGGATGTTTTTGCATGTTTGTTTTAGACATAGAGATCTTATGCCCTTCTGATTCTCTTTTCTAAACCGCCTTCACCTAATAGTTTTACATTGTTGCCTAATAATGACATTTCTTACTCATCTAATGGATTTTTTTTTTACCAATGCTAAATAACAGTACTATTGTTAAACAATATTCTATTGCTCATTATGAGTTATTTTCTCATAGGTGGTTTTTATTTAATTGAATTTTATTCATTGAACTATTGGGTTAAGTTTTGACATGAGATGAGATTCATGTCTTTGTTCCTTAATATAAGTTGACCATTTTCCTCAAGGCAGAAAAATCTTGTAAAAACTGCTTTGCTTAAAACCTATGAGTTAGCTCAAAGACAAACTGTTCATTCTATTTGAACAAATTCTCCTTTGGGTAAGTTTTACACATATAGTGGGTACTGATGTGTGGGCAAGGCAAAAGTTTGATGCATTAGCAAGACAAATTTTTGTTATTGTAAAAGGAATAAAAAGTAAGAATCTAAATGAATCCACTAAAATATGAAGGGTTTTCGAAGGCATAAACTAAATAGAATCGTGGGTTTTTTTTCCCTGTGGAAATTATATATTTCTAAAGGGAATACATGAATTTGTTTTGCTAGACTATTCTTTAGTTTTCTTAGAAAATTATTCTTTCAAGAGCTAGAATAAAAACCTAAAAGTAAGGTGATGTTCTTACATGTTTTTGCATGTGCATGGTTTATAGATGAGGCAGTGGTATTTGTTATACAGTTATACTCAGTTTTATGAGTTTGAGTTATCTAGCTGAGTTGAGGCTTTGCCCAAGCCAACTGGAAGCCAATTGTTACAATTTGGTAGAGAAAGCTTCTCTCTCAAAGATACTGAGGTGAGAGTGGGGTAGGGGGTAGGAATGGGGGAAGGAACAAATTCCATGGGTCATTTTTGTTTTATGATTGTGATATGTTGGTTTCTTAACATTATGCTTGCCAAAACTGATTTTTAAAATTTTCTTACATAGGTCATTCAGGTAACTTTGTTTTAATTTTGGTGTTAAATTGGTTTTGCACAGGGGAGAAGAGGCCTGTTTAATTAGTGTGAACACAAAGGCTGGTTTCTGTTTTAGTATTTTCTGCCCAGATGTTGACATCTTTTGTAATGTATTTTTTACCACCAAGCTGTTTTAAACTACAACTTTGCAGAAAAAATTTGCTGTTTTTATTAGAATAGGCAAATGATATTCTCCCATAGAAATAAAGTAAATTTAGAATACATTTAATGATCTTATTATAAAGCCCTGTGGTTTAGTTATTAAACACGTAATTCTCTGTTAATCTTGTACACCTAATTCACTTAAATCTTGTTTGGATGACTTTTCACAAAATGGCATTGGCACCTAAAAATCGAGTATTTATGTCAGTTAGACTTATGTCTGCAATATAGGCATCATGACACATACTGGTTTTTCTGTAGTATTACTAGTCTTAAAATGACTTTTCTGCAAATTAACCTGGGAGAGGAGAAGTAGTCATTAATAGCTTTTTGATTATTTTCAAGCCCTACCCATAATTTCACCAATTTTTAGTATTCTGTGTATTCTTTGCAATATGATACAGTATTGACAAGCAAACTTTGTGTATGATGTAATTTTCTTTTTTTTTTAATTAAAAATTTTTTTTCTTTAATATTTATTTATTTTTGAGAGACAGAGAGACACAGAGCGTGAGCAGGGGAGGGGTAGAGAGAGTGGGAGACACAGAATCTGAAGTAGGCTCCAGGCTCTGAGTTGTCAGCACAGAGCCCGACACGGGGCTTGAACTCACAAACTGCGAGATCATCACCTGAGCTGAAGTCGGTTGCTTAACTGACTGAGCCACCCAGGCGCCCCGATGTCATTTTCTAATTATGATAGCCCATGGTATTTCTTAGAATTTATCTTAATAGACATTTAAAAATTTAAGTATTGTAGTACTTCTTTTTGTGTTATCTGCTTTAAGACCCCAGAATTTTTTAATTAAATTGGATTTGACCAATGATGTGTCTGCTTCTGAAAATAGTTACATGACAAAGCTTTAAGATGATAAACAATCAACTTGAGTACTTCTGTTTAAGTTCAGTACTGAGGCAGTTGGTCAGACAATGTGACAAATTACATGGGCCTCTATTCACTTAAACACATTTATTGGTGAGTCCCGGATCCTGAGCTTTTTCTTTTCATTTTGTGTGGCTTTATTGTTTTGTTTTGTGTTTTTTTTCCAGAAGGCTTTCTAAAATATAACAAATGGTAAAGTTCTTGGCAAGTAAGAACTCTCAATGGCCAGAGAGTTGTGGAAAACCGTGACTCTTAGAATTCTACCCTGGATAAATTCTGAGAGGGTAGAATTACAAATGGTTGGCAACTCCTGAAGTTTTCCACTGAAGAACTTGCTTGCCCTTGTGGCAGAAATGCTCTGTACATGTTTAGAGAGTTTCATATGTACTTTCTGCTTTTCCTTTATGCACTGGAACATTCATATAACAAAACTCAAACAATCTACTGCCTTTCTACCTTGAGTTTTGGAAGATTCCAAGTGGTACAGCAATGCCATTTTCAGTTCCTTTTAAGATGAGAATAGCATTTTTGTGACATTTGACATAAATAGGATTTGTGAACATTACTCACTACTTTTGGGGATCATGTGAATTTTCATACAGTAAAACCTCATTAACTTGGATGTTCCCAACTGTGGAATTTTGGCCTTTCATTCTATATATGAAAGAGGGAAGGAGGTTATATATATGTGAAATATAGATAATTTGTATTTATTAAAACTGATAATGGTAAACCACGACTTTGTAAGACCTCCACATTTCTGTGTGCATACAGCACATAATTTCTTTGCAAAACTATTAACTAATTTTATTTATTTAGCAAGACTCTGACCTGTACTGTAAAGGAACTAAACTTGAACTTTTTACTAACGTAAACTGGTTTTTCCTCTGATTTTTTGAATTAATGACATTTGTAGTGTATCGTAAGGGATCTTGTATGAGCATAATAAAATCTGCTTATTTGTTTAGCTGATGTGATTTAACGATATTTCTCCTAGCAAGGATCTTTGTTACTATCTATTACAAAAACAAAAGCTAGATTTTTATTTTTGACTTGGAAAATAAGAGGCCCAAAGCTTTCTGCTTCTGACATCTTCCCCTCCCCACTGGCATTTAATTTTTTAAACTTTAAAGAATTAAAGGGACTTTATTGAATAAAATAATAATAATTATTATTAGGGATTTGAGTTTGATGAAACTCAAAAGAGAGTTTAAAGGGAGTAAATTTTCAGGTAGGAACCAAGACCCTCCCTTAGCTTCTACTATGGCGACAGGGGCCAAAGACCCTTCCCTTCTCTTAGTATTCTAGGTATATAGCATATTCTGACCCAGAGGTTTAAATCCTGAGAACTTGTCTTGCAGAGGGTTGAAGGGAGACTTTTCATGGGAAAAGGTAGATCCAGATCACCCCAGTCTTTGGATAATAGAGATGCAAATCAGTGTGGGGAATAGCACAGCCCACACACACACACACACACACACACACACACACACACACACATTTATTGTTTACAGGGTTGCCTGGGTGCCAGGGACATAGTTCTTTCAGGAAACATGATCTGGGAGTTAATACATTGGCCTCATTTGCTCTACTGTTTTCTTATGGCACATAAATCTGTTGGAACTTAGTTTGCTTTATTTGGACATTTAACTTTCAAATACATCTTTAGGAAATTTCCTGAATATTGTGAAAGTTGCTAAATTTTAGGAAAATATAGGGCTTTGGGTAAAAGTGTGTTTATGCATTTGTTTTCCCCAAATTGTTTTTTTTCATCCTTCATTCATACCAACTCATATATGGGTATGCTACAAGGAGTTAAGTACATATTTTAAAAGATTTTAAGGATAATGTTGGACCATTCTTCTGTTTCTTAGTTCATGTATGTGTGTGCTTATCTTTTGTTTATCTTATTTAGCAGTTTTAACATTTGGATATGCCTAAAATCTTGACTCTTTATCTTTTCAGAATCTTTAGAAGAACAAGATGTTCTTGATAACAGTACAGAGCAGACAGATGAGAAAATATCAGATACAGAGCAGACAAACCAAGGGATTGAAAAAATTTCTGGCACAGAGGACCCGGAGGAGAGACAAGAGACCGAGAATGAGGAGACCTCGGTGAATGAAGCCAAATCAACAGTTCCCAGAGTGGATTCTATTCCGAATCCTGAACTCAGTGGAGAATCTTTGATGGCAGTGTAGTAAATGCTTCCACGTGCCTTCCACTGGACATTTGTAGACTTGTTGATGTCAGTTATTGCTTTTTAGGTGCTGCTTTCTTTTTTTCCCCTCTAAGGATGTGCTTGATATCATTTGAATTCAGATTACTTAGCTATTTCAATATGTCAGAATTGTAGCTACTGGGTATTAAATTAAAGGCAAGGGATATCAGTAAAGGAAGATCCTTTGGAGTGTACAAAGACCCACACTGTTTAGCCAGCTTTTAGATGTTTTCTTCCATTCTAAAAGTAAACAAACATAGCATTCTTGTTTTCTCTATGTGTGACCTGTAAATAATACCTATTTTGACATAGGAAGAACTTTGGTTATGAGTAAGTTCTAATAGTGTTCGTTTTAAGGAATGAAACCCAATTAAGATTTTAAATAATTCATTATCAAAAATGGATAAAATTTTAATTCTTGAGATATTTTCCAGGAGGGGAAATGTCTATTTAGGCATTTACATTAAGTGGTATGAAAGTTACAAATAACTATATAGGCATTGGTACGAATTCTCAGTAAGAATGCAACTGAACAGTCAAGTGCAGTGTTTCTTTTTGATGTTTCTTATTTTGCAGCTGGGCCAAAGGCACATGATGTATATAATTAGCTTATGTTTACATATTAACATATAGGAAATATCTCTGCACTTGACTGTACTTGAATTCTGAGCATTATTTATACTTGTAAAATAATGGTGATATTATAAGTGAATTTTGTGCTCTTGTGTGTATATTGTTAAGGAAAATAAAGATGATCTGGCAGCAGTTTCTTTTTGTTAAATATCTAGACTTCTTCAGACAGTGTCTTGGTAGATGACTTGGCTATCTGAAAAATCTTAGTAAGGGGAGCTCACAATAAAATTAATCCATAGACTCTCCTGAGAGCAAATTTTGATGCTTCTGTTCAGACCAATTGCCTTTCAAACTCAGAGAAATAGTGACATGTAGACGTTCTAATCAGAGATTAGAGTTTCCTGATTCGGGAAAACCTTAAGCCATTTGTAATTTTTTATTTTGAGAGACAAATAAGTACTGTGAGAATAGGTAGTTACTAGTAGTTCATTGGGTTTAATATATGTATTAACTGGCAAAAAATTAGACCCAGAATGGTAATGCTCATACCTTGCATACAATGTGGTTGGTTATCTTATTTTCCTTTTATCTTTCTTCTCCATTATTCAAAAAATTGAAATCAAGTTATGCCAAAGGGAAGCATATACAGGAATGGTACATATGGGAAATATTTCTAAATTGTACGTAGTTTATTAAAAATTTAATAAAATAATATTTGTTATTAAAAAATTCATATTTATGATTTAATATCTTATATATGATAGGTATTTTAATGAACCCAATATGTTAATAGTCTGAGGCATTATGGCACAGGGACCAGAGTTTTTGAGATTACAAAACGCTTTAAATTTCAGCTCTGCAGTCTTGGGCAAGTAACTCAACCTCTCTGAGACTGGTTTTTCAACTGTAAAATGGGAAGTATGATACCTACTTGTCGGAGTATAGGGAAGGTGAGAAATAATTTGTATAATAGACCAATTATTCATAGATAATTAAGCAGATGGTAGCATTTTATGTTATTGATATCCTTGTGAAATATGAAGGGCTATAAATTCTTCCTCTTGCAAATAAGGAAATGAAAAAATAATGTGAACATAGAATTCAGCTGCTCAGAATCAAGCCAGTATTCTCTGCATCAGCTTTTCTCTATCTTATACATGTATAGAAACACATAGATTAAGGAAATAGGAACCTGAAGCTGTGGAATATCATCTCTGAATGTAATTTTTTTTTGGGGGGGGGGGAGTGAATCCATCAGATTTTGTACGTTATGGGCTCATAAATATTTTAGTAACATCTTGTTGAGTCGTCTTGTTTTAAAACATTCAAATTCTGATATACATTGCTTGAAAATGAGTATTTCAGAGAAATATAACTTAATGATAGAATCAAGCAAATATTATGAGAAATAACTTTGCAAGAAATGTGGAAGAAGGTTAAAAGGGGATTAGTAAAATTAATGCAATGGGTAACATGCTTACCCATTGTATAGTAATTGTATAGTACGCTTGAAAACAGAAAAGGTTATTCTGATATTGTAATAAGTAGTTAATGGTTCGCGAGAGTGGTAAAATGTTCTGATTCTTTTTTTTTTTTTTTTTTTTTTTTTTTATTTTTTTTTTTTTCAACGTTTATTTATTTTTGGGACAGAGAGAGACAGAGCATGAACGGGGGAGGGGCAGAGAGAGAGGGAGACACAGAATTGGAAGCAGGCTCCAGGCTCTGAGCCATCAGCCCAGAGCCTGACGCGGGGCTCGAACTCACGGAGCACGAGATCGTGACCTGGCTGAAGTCGGACGCTTAACCGACTGCGCCACCCAGGCGCCCCTAAAATGTTCTGATTCTTAAGACTACTATAAGAAACTACTATTGAGGCTAGGAAAAACAAACTATTGAGTGCCATTAGCTAGAGTGAGCTTCCCTACTAAGAAATGCTCAACAGATATTTTCTAAACTCTTCTCACTGTGTCCTCAGCATGATCTACAAACATGGTCTGGCTGCTACCCCTCCATGCCTCTTCCACCATTTGCTACAGCTTCACGGGCCCTTCCAATTCTGTGACCACGCTAAGCCCGTTCCTGCATTAGGTCTCCGCTTAAATGGTCTCTTCTCAGAGAGGTACGCTCTTACATTCCTGGTCTAAAGCTGGCCTCTGCCTGTTGCTCTCTGTCATATCACTTAATCTCTACTATTGGACACTTTCAGTATTTTATTTGTTTACCGGTTTACAGTCTGCCTTTGCAACATAAAATCTGTGTGTGCAAGGCTCTTTTTTTGTCTTACTCACCGCTGTATCTCCAGGTCTAACACAGTGCTTGACACATATTTATTATGTGAATGAATAACTTGTTGCTAAATCCAGTGAAAACTCTCAGTCCTTAACTTATTTCACTGTGTGACAGTATTGACATTGCTGAGCATTCCCCTTGGTTTGAAACACTTTCTTTTTTTCTTTTGGCTTTTGACCTCTCACACTCTGGCCCCTTTCTCTCAGCGTCCTTTCTCTTTCCCTGTGCGCCCATTAAATACTGGTGTTCCATAGCTTCTACCTAGTGCCACATTTTTTCACTCTGCATATTCTGTCCCTGGAGGATGTCATCAACCCCATGGATTTAATTAACACCTGTCTCTCTGATTCTCAAATCTCCAGCCTTGATCTGTTTGCTTCACTTCAGAGAGATATATTCACCTGCCTTCTTAATGTCTCTTACAATCAGTATATCAAAAAATGAACACCATTTTCTCCTTCAGACCTTCAAAACTTTCAAACATTATGTGTTTGAACTACAGTGCCCATTCAACCCTTTCCCCCTTTTTCTTATATCTTCACTGTCAGTTTCTGTCTCCAAAACATCTTCGAGTTATTTTCTCATTTTTCCATCCCATTAACATTACGTCAATAAATGATAATAAAACATTTGCATTCTTCCTCTGTGCCAGGCAACATGCTAACTGTTGTATGTATCTTATTTTATTTGTTCTTTGGCATAACCCTGTGAGGATTTTTATTTCTGGATTATAGATGAGAAACCTGAGCTGTAGAGAGAGTAAGCAACTTGGGCAATGGAAAAATCTGGGATTTGAATGTAGGCAGATTACTTCAGAAGTCTTGCTCTTAATTACTGTTGTGCTGCCTTCTAATTCAGGCTTCCATTATCTCCAAACTGTCTCTTCACTGGTTTCTATCTTCAGTCTTGCCCACTTGCTATTTATGATGTGCACTATAGCCCGAATGAATTTTCAGAATTGGAAAAGGAATCCTGCTACCATTGCTTAAACTGTTCTATGATTCCTCCTTGTTCTTGGGATGAGGTTCAAACTTACTGATCGGGCCAACAGAGCCTGTGTAATTTTGCTTCTAGAACACAACTATTGCCATTGTTTTCCGGTCTCCCCGCTCCCCTCCCCGTCCCACTTTTAATGTAGCTGTCCTAATGTTTTCTGTGGTTTGCATATGCAAAGTTTTTTTTATAATCCCCTAGCTTCCTCTTCCCGTGCTTGGGATATCCTCCCACTCACACAGACATGGGGACACTCAATAAATAGTTGCCAAATTCCATCAAAATACTAATAGAACCCACATTTGGAAATTTTGCTAGTTGTTAACCTATGCCTTTTATTGCTGAAATTTGTCTTTTGCATTTTATTCATTAGATACACAATGTTATGGAGAACACGACTGAGTCAGGAGACTTACAGCTTTGAGTGTATATGTGTTTTTGTGTGTGAGACAGAGAGAAAGGGAGAGATATTCTAATTATATAATGATTGTCATTAAGTATTGTATGCTGAGTGTGTCAGAAAAGCTAAATGATTTAATGTCACAGGAATAGCTAGCATCTAAACCAAGCTGGAACTCAGATCTCAGCTCTTAATGCAGGATACTTTATACTGAACCATCCATTTCACACTGCCAATCAATAATAGTGTTAGAGTTTAAGATTACTTTAAAAATGTAACCTGTTTTCTTATTTTTTTCTAATATTACTTTGCAAAATTATAATACTACCTGTTAGATCGTGTGCAAATCAGTCAAAGGGTCAAAGAATGGGGGTAATTTACAGAATTGTGACTGGCTATTTTGAAACAATCATGGAGAACAGAGCTGCTTTAGAAAATCGGAAGAAAATAATGTGGTAAGTTATTCTATGGTATAACTTCAATTCATTGTAAAAATTGTAGAGATTTAGATATAGTTTATGGACTCCAAAATAACTATTAATATATATAAAGATGATCATGAATTGATGATCTGCTAAATCTTAGTTTGTAATTTGACTTCTTTCAAAGTGGTTTTTTTTTTTTTTATGTTTGTTTATTTTGAGAGAGAGAGTGCGTGGGTATGTGCGAGTGAACGGGGGAGGGGCAGAGAGAATCCCAAGCAGGCTCCATGCTCAGCATGGTGAGCTTGGAGCCTGACACAGGGCTCAGCCTCACGACTGTGAGATCATGACCTGAGCCAAAATCAAGAAGAGTCAGACACTCAAGCTCTCAACCGATTGAGCTACCCAAGCACTCCTGTTTCAAACTTATTGAAGATCTATATTTGTTAACTCCACCTAGCTGGTAAGTAAATGTATTCAGGCTCTGAATTTAGAAAAATTTATAAATAGAGCAGAGTACGTTTATTAGAATACAAACATAAGAGTAAAAATTAAAAAGAATAAAAACCTTACTAAATTTTATTGCTCCATAAACTATTAATTTGTCTCAACCTAATTTCTTTCCTCCTCAGAAGTGAATCTACATTTTCTACTTTGATACTATTTAAAAATGTTTTTTTAAAAATTGTTGGGGTGCCTGGGTGGCTCAGTCGGTTAAGCGGCCGACTTCGGCTCAGGTCATGATCTCGCGGTCCGTGAGTTCGAGCCCCGCGTCGGGCTCTGTGCTGACAGCTCAGAGCCTGGAGCCTGTTTCAGATTCTGTGTCTCCCTCTCTCTGACCCTCCCCCGTTCATGCTCTGTCTCTCTCCGTCTCAAAAATAAATAAACATTAAAAAAAATTTTAAAAAAATTGTTGAATTTATTGTATAGTAGGTATCTCCCCCCAAGTGCCCTTTAGTTTGCCTTTGTGTGAAACTTAGCTTCCACTTAATTTTCCATTCTTTGTCCAGAGGTCCTGCTATGTGGTTTAATTTATACTACTTGTAGACTTTAGGAGAAGAAAACACTATCCACTTATATAATTCTATATTATTTGATGTTTTTTACAACCTAGGTTTTCTGCTTCATTTTTCTCTAGGTTTTTTTTTTTTTTTTAATATTTATACCTTCCTTTTTTCTTTGGCAGCAAAAATGGTAGAAGTTGGAAGAGCTCTGAGAAGATTAAAATGTATTCTCAAAAATCTCCTTCATAAATTAGTTTTTTTAAGTTCTTATTCCAGGATTATATGGGAACAGGCCAAATTTTCAGCTGCCAAAGACTTTTACCAGATCCCTGGCATTTGATTTAGGAAAACTAGGGAAAATAATTTATTTTTGTGAAAATAAATATTTTTATCTCAGTCTGATTTTGAAGGGTGAAGAAAGTGGGGACTTAACATTTTTTGAATACCTGCTCCTGGTCAGGCCCTGGGTGCTAGATACTTTCACATGCATCTCTTACAACCATGTGAGGAGGTGAAATCTTATCAAGCAGGAATTAAATTAATTCCCCAAGACCTCTTAGCTTATGGATGTTGTAAATGGAATCAGAACCTAGGATTTTTTTTTTAACCCTTTTTTTAAAAGTTTATTTTGAAAGAAAGAGTATGAGGGGGAGGACGGGTAGGGAGAGAGGACGGGGAAAGAATCCCAAGCAGGCCGTCCACTGTCAGTGTAGAGCCAGACACAGGGCTCGAACCCATGAACGGTGAGATCATGACCTGAGCCACCCAGGCGCCCCAGAACCTAGGATCCTTAAGTCCTTGTCCTAGTCGCTATCTGTGAGGCTTCTCTTTTGCTGGGTGAAAGAATAGATTACTGTTCTTTTGGATTTCTCATATTTTTGTGATGATTCAAGTATTGCTTCTTCAGGACAGTCTTCTCAGCTGAACACTTGTCTCTCTACTCACACACCCTCCCCTTGAAATTCCTTCATAACATCGTCTCCTACGCCAGACTGTGAACTCCTTGAAGGCAGGCCCATATCTGTTTTTACTTGTCAATATATTCCTAGTGGCTGGCATGTAAAAGACACGATAAGTTAGCTGTTGAATGGGTCGTATGCACACCCAGGTGCGTGCAAGTGCACACACACACAGAGTAGGAAATAACTGCTGTAGTCTTTGTGCAGATTTTATAGTGTGGGCAATTCTGTAAATCTCAACTTTGAATTGTTGAGTAGGGAGAGGGCCAGATAATTCGATCCTCACAATTTAGGTGAATTTCAATAGTCTCCTTTGTCTTTTTTGTTTTTGTTTTTGTTTTTGATTCATCCATCCATATTGCCGTAGGAGCTTTCTAAAACACAAGTTTAAAAAACTATTCTAAGATTCCTTTGTATACGGCTGACTCCTTAGGCGGCCTGGGAGGATACCCTAGTCCAGCTTTCTCTCCCACTGCTCTCCCTTATGCTCTGACCACAGATGAGTGTTTGGTGCTTCTGAGAGATGCTCTGCACTGAGCTTACATGATGCTATTCTTGTTAAACTCTCACTTCTTTTAGCCCCGGTTTATAATCTTCTGAGTGACCTCTTCCTCAGCTTTCCTAAGAAGTTACTTTTTGTTCTCATTGTATCTTATACATTCATAGGTAACTTACAGTCTCCTGACCTCTTGTTATACTGTCTGCCTCCCTCATTTGACTGTGAACGCTGAGGACAGGCTGTGTCCCTCCGATTTGTGTTTTCTCACTCGCGCTCTCCTCAAACAACACGACACAAAACAAAACTAAAACCTGGTGTGGTGCCTGCTCCCTGTATGTTTAGAGAGTTGATTCATATAAATAAGTGAGAGACCTGACCGGGTCAGCCCCAGTGGCTGGTGTGCTCCTCCTATTTTGAAACCCCTATAAATAAAGTAATTGTGGCTAGAAAGTGAGAAGCACTAGTTCAAGATGTGAGGATATGGAAACTGTGAGCACACTGAGGGTGGGGAGGGTTCGTTTGTTTTTATATTCTTAGTGCCCAACATAGATGCTCAGTAACTGAGTGAACCGAACTGGAGATAACCAGTGTGCTAGTTGGTGGGATTACAGTGTGGAAGCTGTTCCCTAATTCACGTGAATCCAATGTTTGGGCAAGGTTTCTAAATTGTATATAAAATAACGTGGTTTAACCCCCATTCTCGATGATCTCTATGTTCCCCACCCTATGATCTCATATTTAACTTCAAATGGGGTATTTTTTTTTGTTTTTCTGTTTATTTTTATTACCTCATTTCTGACCCATTTAATGTTATGACTGATGTTAATTTAGGAACTTTCTGGATTAAGTAGGTGCTTTTTTGATACCGTATCTGGTGGAGTCTGGATAGACACACTCACAAAATACAATCTAGGAATATTTCCTCTTTCATTATATAGGCCATTGGAATTGAGACCTTAAAGCTGAGTGCTTGCCTCAAAAAAAAAAAAAAAACATTAAAAGGTATTGTATACTGCACATGGCAAGTATTAATTACAACTTGCACTCATATGATATATTTTGTGAATTATAGTCGGCTAAGTTATTTATTTTTCTAAAAATGAAATAGGCTATTTGTGCCTTATTGTCTCTAGCAAGAATTCTAAAGCCTTTGCCTACCTTTCAAGAGTTGACACATTTTATTAAATTGTAGTGGCTTGCTTTTTAAAAAATATTTTTTCCTAGGAACCAAAAGGACTCAAAGTTTGGAATGAACTTGTATTCTTGATTATGACTGTTCACACAACCAAATAATACACGAAGTTTTAGAATAGGATGCTGTGAGTTTTATAAACTGAGTACAGGCTGAAATAAAATTGGTATGCTTGAAACATGTTTTGGGTGGATGTTGTGGATTCTTTTCAGCACTTTTTTTTTTCTTTTAGTTTTTGAAGACCTTGGACTCTGTGGGTTTGTATGATCTTTCTTCTTTTCAGTAGGCAATCCCCTGTAGTTGGGCTTGATGAAATTAAATAGTATTTTATGTATTGAAAGACAACCACAATCATTACTAAAGTGTGGGGGTTTTCTCTTTCCTGCTGCTCTCCACCTCTCCCTACCCTTCGACACACACCCCAACCACCAAAGGGGAGAGCATCAGGGTTTAGTAGATTTGGGTATGAGTGACTTATCCACCCAGCAAATGGTTGTAAGCAATAGTTCAACACAAGCGTGAATATCCAGCACTCCTTTCAGGGTAGGATGGCACAAAACTACTAAACTGTCTGTTGGGACAGTCGTGCTATGTATTAGGAGTTGGAAGAGGAGAAGTGGGGAGCAGATGATTTGTCTTAATAAAGAAGCTGAATTTAGGGCTGCTGAGTTCAGATGAGTAACAAGAGGTATGGCAGTCGCCACTTCTGTTTTTAACAGTGCCTCCAATAGACATGTAAACAATTCACTTTGTTCATTATAGGTTTTATTGTCTCTAAAGAGTGATTTATGTCCTTATTTCTGCATTATCGCCCACAAGGTACTGCCCTCCGTCAGAGGGCCTGTACCATCTAATTTTTTAGACCTTTGTCTTCATTAGTACAGCAATTTTAGCTTGTGATCATTGTACTAGACCTCATTGATAAGCTAAGACAGTGTGGGATTCATAGTGCTGACATCTAACCTTGCCACTGGCTTCTTGACCCTTCTGCTTCCGAAACATGGGTTCATTTAAAAAAAAAAAAACAAAAAAAACCCGAGGTAGAACTCCATCTATTTTTCACACGCATTGTGGGCAGTTTAAAGGTTGGTCAGAATCAAATACTGTGCTTTCAAATTTGATAATGTATGAGTACAGAAGGATGACCTTTGATACATAGTCATACATCAACATGACATGAGCAGTAAATGCTGCAATTACCTTTAGTACATTGAAATGGTGCTTTAGTTTTCATCTTTAGAGCCATTATTGCAAAAGCAAAACAAAACGCATTGGAGTTTTTATTATGAATTTTGTAGAATTAAGTACCTTTAGAAATAGTCCTAATTTATGCACTTATTTTCCACATGAGTTTGGTTTTTATATGATGCAGTAGTTCGCTACCAGAGGATGTTAATTGCTGACCTGATGATTTTTAGGCAGATTGTTGTAAAGCTATTTTGTGTTTTATGAGTAGGTTATTTTTCAAAAGGATTAAATGCTGTTTCTTTACAAAAGCATTTTACCACGTGTGTTTTCAAATGTATTAAAGTCTGTTCCAAGTGGTCATCTAAAGGAGTATTTAGTGATGACAGGGACCTTTATGTTGCAGCAACACACAGCTGTAGAGAGTGTCTGCCGTTCTCTATGGGATGGTTGCTCCAGTGTGATCATGTATACATTCATTTCTCCTTTAATGAGTACCTTCTACGTGCCAGGCGCAGGAGATGGGAAATGAATGACGCATGGCCCCTGCTCTCAGGGAGTTCCCAGTCTAGCGGATGAGTTTAGGCTAATAGCTCAGTTCTCTCTTGAGAAGTCCCAAGATGGGCAAGCTGACTTAGTGAGTGCTGAGTGAAATGTATGCTGGACTTAAAAAAAGGCAGGAGACCGGGTTCACATTTTGATTCTGCCACTTTCCCGCAGTCTGACCTTGGAGATGTTAACCTCTCTGAACCTTAGTTTCTGTGGCTATCAAAAAATAATATGTAGTGCACAGAGCTGCTGTGAAAAGTAGAGAATAGGAAATTCTAGGCCAAGTGTGGCCCAGAACAGAAACCCTCTTTTTCTACTTCCTACCCTTCTTCTGCCTTCGCCTACACTTCTCAATTAGCCAGTTCACTATTTCTCTATACTTTTTTTTTTTTCCTGGTTCAGAGGTGGATAACAGGGTCCAAGGACCTCCAGAAATTTCCTACATAATTTTGTGTATGTGCATGCACATCTTTCCAGGGAGAGAGTACATAGCCCTTATGTCATTTTCAAAGTTGGACCATGAGTCAATAGAGCAGGCACGCTGCGGCTCTCTTCTAGGGGAACAGCCATCAAAGATATTACTTAACATTACTGTAATATTTGGATTAATGATGTAAAAAAATCAGTTGAATCTCAAGTACCTTTCTCTGGGCATTAAAGAATCCTTTAAATGACCCCTGTGGCCAGAAGCTGTATGCCAGGTGCAAAGCAGCAATGCCACGCTGGTGGCAAAATTAATATAAAAATGGAACTCTAGTTCAGTGTATAGGTCTTATATCTATATGCTTTCCAGCTGCTAATAGCTTTATCGATGGTCTCTTTTAGACATGCAAATTGCTTAAAATTTGCCAAGCTAGCAAAGTTGAATTTTGAAAATGAGATGCGGTATTATAAGGGATCACAGGTATCTTACTGGATTTTGATATTATAAATATTATAGTTCCACCCCCTAGATTGTTCTTTAATTGTCCCTGCACCCCCGAATCTCCTCATGCAATGCTGTCATGAAGTTAGGGTTGTTGTTTTTTTTTCCACCGATGCCTGCATATTTTTTTCTCTCGGTTTTTAGTATAAGAAATGTAAAGCACAATGGTAAGAGAGAAATTTAAAAAGCTCTTTACTACATTCTATTGTTGTAACCCACTGTTTTTCTTCCTTAGGTTTCCTTTTAGTCTTTAGTCCTTTTAGCTTGTATGTTTTACAGATTGATATGTACACAGTTGTATTTTTTCAATGTTTATTTACTTTTGAGACACACACACACACACACACACACACACACAGAGTGCGATGGGAAGGGTCGGGAGGGTGGGGGTGGGACACAGAATCTGAAGCAGGCTCCAGGCTCCGGGCTGTCAGCACAGAGCCCGGCTTCAGCACAGAGCTGGATGCGGAGCTCAAACCCATGAACCGTGAGATCATGACCTGAGCCAAAGTCAGACGCTTAACCAACTGAGCCACCCACGTGCCCCTGTACACAGTTGTATTCTTAAACCAAACAGAGTGAGGTGCACTGTGTGGGGTCCCACTTGCCTCTTGCAGCTTCCTGCACATGGGCTGTTGTCAGACTTGTGAGTCAATTACTGTCCATTCCGAAACACCTCAAGCCATGGATATCTGATACATGAGAAGAGGCTTGCACCCTCAACTTTTTACAGGCCACAGAGCAGCTGTTAAGGGATAATAAGTTTTTCCCCTTGTACTCAGGGAAACACAGACCGAAGGCTTGGGTGCCTGGTCTTACTCCTCCCTATAATATCTCCTCTTGCATTTCTCCTTCATAGAGTTTAAGTTTGTACATTTGCTTTGTGGATCTAAACATACTGCATTGTAAAATGAGGTTCATCACAGAATTATTTTTGATAGTGAAAAAATAGGTGATCAAAATGTTCCAGAATGGGAGAGTGTTTAATGCGTTTAAATATTTTTGAAGTCTTTTTTAATAATGTAAGAAAATGTTCATGATTTGATATTGAGAGAAAAGTGGGTATACATTTGCACAGTCTTATAGTCTGGTCTTGTAAGCAAGGATATATATATATATATATATATATATATATATATATATACAGAGAGAGAGAGAGAGAGGGAGAGAGAGAGAGAGAGAGACTGGAAGGAAATACAACACATTTTAACTATGTTTGGGTTGTAGTATATGGCTTACTTTTTTTTTTCTTTACCTTCTTTTTCCTGTATTTTCCAAATTGAATACCAAGAATGTGTATTACTTTCACCAATTCTAATTTTTCAAGTAAAAAAATTTTTAAAAATCTGGAATAATGATCTACAACAAATCACTGTGTTACAGAAAGATTTTTTAAATTTAAGTTGACAATTCAGTTATTCCCAAATTCAGAATATTTTCACATGGGCAACGTCATGGGAAAGAGTTGATTTTAGTTTAACTTCAGAAGGATGAGAAAAGAATGAGTTTATTTGAGCAGTATCTATATTTTTATAGAGACCTTGGTAACCTTGGAATAAAGGAGAAAGATGAATGCTTTATGAATGATACAGACTTAAAAATGAGGAAGGAATCTGGGAAGCTTGGATCATTTTCTTTTTTAGAACCAGCAGCTTAAATGAAGCGCTCTCAGCTTGTAGAGTGGTATGAAAGCCCCCCCTTCATTAACATATTTTCTCTACACAGCTTTATGCTCACATATATAGACATACACAGCTTATTAACTCCTTTAGTTAAGAGGAATAAATCAAAGGTTTTGTCTTCTAATAAGTAGTTGCTTTGTTATATGCAGCGTGGCACCGTCATCTTTGATCTTCCCTTAAAATACTTCTTTGGAAATCTCACAACTATCCAGACTGCTTTTTTGGATGTTCAAACACTTTCCTAAATCTGGGTTCTGATAAACATTAAGAAATAATCATAATGCAGTATACAGTAAGGCATCCCAGTAGAGTTTGGTCTACAATTACCTTGTGATAGCATTTATAGCAAAATTTGATTATAGCATCCCCAGTTGAGAATTTCTGGTAGTCTGTGGTAGGGATAAGAATAGATTTCATGATTTAGAAGATGAGATAGGTAAATTAACGCTATAGGTAAGATTTTGGAGAAACATCTACTTTGTGGGCACTTATTTTACGTGTCTGTTTCTGTATAGCGGTGGACCTGGAACCCACTCTGATGTCGCAGATTCCTACTTAAGAACTGTAATTGACCAAATGCTTAATCTACACCCGAGCTGCTATAAGGCATCTTATATACACAGTGTCATTTGACCCTTAAAAGGATTCTTCAAAATAGATAATTTTCATCTCCGTCCTATAGATAAGCAAGCAGAAATTCAAAGCATGTGAGTAATTCACCTAAGGTCATGCACTTAGCAAGTGGCAGAGGCAGCCTTTGAAGCTAGGTTTATCTATAGGTGATATGTGTTTCATTGTATCACACTATTTCCCATCTCAGCTATTGGTTAAAGTTGGCTTTTTACCATCCACACTTCCTTTACCTTATATGCTTTAAGTGATGGAAATATCCTGTAAAAATGTTCCATAATTTTGTCTAATATTCTGAAGAATATCTTCAAGTATCCCTTTTTAAAAATTTATTTATATTTGAGACAGAGAGAGATAGAGAGCGAGAGCATGAGCTGGGGAGGGGCAGAGAAGGAGACACAGAAGTTGAAGCAGGCTCCAGGCTCTGAGCTGTCAGCACAGCGCCCAATGTGGGGCTGGAACCCACGAGCTGTGAGGTCATGACCTGAGCCAAAGTTGGACGCTCAACCGACTGAACCACCCAGGTGCCCCTTCAAGTATCCCTTTAAGGAAGACCGCCACTCCTTAGGTGGTCCTGATTTTTCTAAACACTTTTGGAGGTGTCACTATGAGTTTAGAAGCTGGGAAAGAATATTATAGTGCTTGCTGGTTTCTCCTCCCCTTTATAAGGGGTAGTGTGCATGCTTTTTGCTTTCGTCATTGACTATGTCTCTTCTGTGATGCCATGCAGAATTGAGTTGATTTGTGACAACAGAAATGATTATAAGTTGCTCTGTATATAAATTACATTTCTATTCTTGGTACTAAGTGAACTTTAAAATCAACATCTAAATTCTTTGATACTGTGTTGCTTAAAAAATTGTCTTTCCAGTGAGATTGTTACTGAGAGCACTCTAATTTTTTTTTTTTTTTTTGTCTACCAAAACGTTTTTCTGTCTGTGTTTCAATCTGTCAAATGCTGGTTTGGTTTATACAAAGGATGCGGACTTCTTCCTGGACTTCACATTCGCAGAGAGACTAATTGTTCTCTTAGGTACCTTCAACTGTCCACTTAGAGCAGTGCTTGGCAAACAGTATGTGCTCCATGCATGTTTGTTAAATTGTTTCTTAGCAAAACATCATGCCCCCGATACAGATGCTTATCTTTGAAATTTGGGACTCCTGAATGGGTGGAAGAAGCCTTAATTTTGGATTCCCTTGTACCTCCATGTCTTCTACGGAAGTCAGAGAGGGAAGGGTCTGGACTACTTGCTATCCACAGGTCCCATTCCCTTGGGCTTTACCTGGAGGTTCAGGCATCGACGACCAGCTGCCTTTCTCCACTTAACCTTTGGTTAGAGGCGCTGGCTCTAGAAAGGGCCCCACCCTAGTTGGCTGCCTTGTCTGGACCCTCTCCCCTTCCTCTGACATCCTTCCTGTGCAGTCACCCTGTGCTCGCCTAGCATCAGCACCTCCATACTTTGAGTGCCCTGCTATTGGATTTGGGGTATTCACCTTTACCTTGGTCTTCGATAGCTTTTCCATGGAGTTTTCATGACTCTTGTTTATTATATGTAACTCACATGTTGTGGCGGGTCTATTCACAAAGAGCATGCCTTCTACAAGCTTCTACTAACACATTTTGCTGTCAAGCATTATTGCCAGTTGTTTGGTAAGGCAGGTAAGGAAATAGTTCAGGGTTATGAGCCCCAGGCCCTCCAAAGAGAGTGATGGGGAAGTGGGTCATCCTGTTGCCTTTAAACACTTCACGGTCTTTACGTCTCCTGACAGCTGGGACCATCGGTCTTCCCAGTGCATGGCATCTTTCCCAGCAGCCCAGGGAGTTCTAGTTTTCATGCTGTGTTCCACAGAACCCCAAGATTCCACAAGGGTCCTTCTGTGACTCTTCAAACATTTGTCTCAATTTTTAACATGAGTGTGTAGAGACTTTAAAGGGTGCATACATCAGTCTATTTTACAACCAGTGTTAATACCAGAGGCAACTAATTTGTGTTCTTTCTGATGGACTGATTTTATGAAATCATAATAATACATAAATGCTATGAATTGGAATTGGTAAATAAACTCATCTGTAACCTAGAGACTGGCTGTCCCTGGAGGCAGCTTCGAGTCTCATTCATGTTCTGTGCTGTCCAGACAGGGGCCCTGCCCTCAGCTCTCAGCCCTTCTCGTCTCTCTTCTGGGTTATTGCAGCAGGCACTCTTCTGCTTTCCTCCCAATCCATTCCCAGCAGCAGCCAGGGCAAGCCTGCTCAAAATCCTTCCGATATTACCCATCTTTTTTTGGTTCTCATTGTTGTTTCATTTGTGTCCTGCCCACCCCACCCCAGGTTTATTAAGATATAATTGACATATAACTGTTGTGTAAGATTAAAGTAGACAACGTGTTCATTTGATGCGTTTATAAATTGTATGGGGCGCCTGGGTGGCGCAGTCGGTTAAGCGTCTGACTTCAGCCAGGTCACGATCTCGCGGTCCGTGAGTTCGAGCCCCGCGTCGGGCTCTGGGCTGATGGCTCGGAGCCTGGAGCCTGTTTCCGATTCTGTGTCTCCCTCTCTCTCTGCCCCTCCCCCGTTCATGCTCTGTCTCTCTCTGTCCCCCCAAAAATAAATAAACGTTGAAAAAAAATTATATAAATTGTAAAATGAGTACCACCATAATATAAGCCACCACCTCCATCCTGCCACGTCGTTACCATTTCTTTTTTGTGTGTGGTGAGAATGTTAAGATCTGCTCTCTTAGCAGCATTCAAGTATATGGTACAGTATTACTAGCTGCTGATTGGTGATTAGTGTAATCACCATGCTGTATATTAGATCCCAAACTTGTTAATCTTAGAACCCAAAGTTTGTACCTCTTGACGAATATCTCCCCCTTTCCCTCAACCCCCCCTCTACTCGCTGTAGTTTGTTTTTTAAGATTCCGTACGTAAGTGACTGTGTAAATACAGTATTTGTCTTTCTCTGAAATTTCACTTAGCGTAATGCCCTGAAGCTTCATCCAGGTTGTTGCAAATGGCAGGATATCCTTGTTTCTCATTGCTGACTAACATTCCATTGTGTATACATAATACCACATCACATCTTCTTCATCTAGTCATCTGTTGGTAGGCACTGAGGTTCATGGTTGAGATCCATAGTTCCCCATCTTATTTAGAGTAAAAGCCCAAATCGGTGCAGTAGTCTACAAAGTCCTGTACCATTCACCCTCAACCCCTGCTTGATGCTTCTGTTCCTATTGTCCAATCTCTCTTTGGCCTCACTGGCTTCCTTTGCATTCCTCCAACATGCCAGCTATACCCCTGCTTCAGGGCCTTTTCTCTTAATGGTCCCTCTGCCTAAACATATTCGCTCAGCTGCACCCACCACCCCCAGGTTTTACTGAAACACTGACTTGTCTTCCCTGATGTGACAACACCCTCCTTCAAATCCCACCCCCCATTTTCCTTTCCCCCTTTTTCCCGCTCCACTAAAATTGTGTAAAATTTCTCTACTGACAGTAATGTTCAATAGCAATGTTATCACCATCTAACGCTGCATATTTTGTGTCTTTGTTTATTGTACCCCTTCCTCCAGTAGAAAGTAACTCATGTTGCCGGCAATCTCTGAATATTTTGTTCCCCGCCGTTCTTAGGACACAACAGTTGGTAGATTGTCAGTAAATATTTGAATTCTCTAGAAATAATCCATGAGCCCCAGAACATTAATAAATAGGCTAGATTTTCCAGGGACTTTTGTGGGGGAGATGGACAACATGGCTTATGTCCAAGAGGAGATTCTTTCAATTACTCCTTTCCTGAGAATAGAGACCAAATTATTTGGACTTAAGAGAGCTGCTCTCCTAGTGCCTTGGATATCTGTGTCAACAGATCCTTTCTAGGTTAGTACAACACGTAATCAAGCAAACCATGAACTGATATTCATGGGAATATCAGAGTGAGATGCGCCATAACACAAAAGGATTTCGGAGGAGAAAAGGTTTATGAAAATTCGTTTTGATATTACCTTTAAGTGCAATGATGTATGTAAGCCCAAATAAGTACCTTAATTTTTTTTTCATATTTTTCCTAAACTTCACCACCAACCACTTGCCCCCTCACATCTACCACCGCCCCATTGATGAGGTAAAGCCAAACTTATTATCCAAAGGTGGATTATGCAAGCCATTTGCTTTTTCCTTGTCCCTATTTTATTTGTAGACTTTTGGCCATTGCTGTATTGTTTCCCACCTGGAATGACAATATGTGAAGGTACGATTGAGGTGGTCAATGTTATCACTTACGGTAAAAAGCTGGGTGGGGAGAAAAGAAAAAGCATTGGCTAAAAGGAAATTTTACGAGCCCATATGGATTGTACATCCATGAATTTCATTAGCACACATGACCGATAGCAATACCAATGCATTAGAAATGACATACTTGGGGGTGCCTGGGTGGCTCAGCTGGTTGAGCGTCTGACTCTTGGTTTCCGCTGTGGTCATGATCTCACGGTTCATGAGTTCAAGCCCCACGCTGAGAGCATGGAGCCTGCTTGGGATTCTCTCTGCCCCTCTCCCACTCACTCTCTTTGTCTCTCAAAATCAACAAATAAACTTAAAAAAATAATAAAAAAAAAGAAATGACATTCTTTGCTATCCAGTTTGCTTTATTATAGCACACAGGTATTTCATTAACACACATAAGCAAGCGCAATACACATGTAGTAACAAATGAGTTTTCTTTACTAGCCTTTTTGCAAAGTTAGTGAGCGACGATTTTTAAGGCTGATCTACCGATATATGGTATATGTAAATGTAAACACCTCTGTATGCAATGGCGACATCTTTAAGTAATTGAAAGCTCAGCATGAAAGTTGTGTCCAGCCTCAAGAACACTCTCAGTTAAAAGGTTAATCCTTTTAACAGTTGAATAGGCTGCCCTCTCAGACATATCTCAGAGAAGAGAATTTATTATATGAGGTACAATCTCATTGGGTATGCGAGGTAAATAACCTCATTAAGAATGGAACGTGAAGGAGACACAGTACTATTCAAATAGGGCAAAAGGGGGCCAACAAGGTAAAAACAAAAGGCAGTTATGGAAGTCAACCACTGCTTTTATTCTGTATTTCGTCTTTTGTGCTGAATAAAGCAGATTAAAAGGGCAAGCTGCTTAGCATTGAGAGGGGCCTAAAGGAAAGAGGGCTGGGTAAATTCTTTTGGGGAAAAGCAATAGAGTAGAACATAGCCTGTTGGTCATTGATTAATTGAAGAATCCCAGAGGGTAGAAAATGTTGACTACCGAGAGGGCTGTAAATAAAGAGATCCCTTCTGGGTCTAGAAACTCTGATACACCTTGGGCACTTGTTTCCCAGAGGCATGGATATCTTCTGATTGATGGCTTGATTAGCTCTCCTCTTGTTTGACTGAGCTTTCTTGTTATGGTGGAATGTCAAAATCATTACCCTCTTCCACTGGAGGTATTGGGCAGTGGTCTCCTGCCAGTTACAATCTTTGTTTATTGTCATCTACATCTCTATCATCTATAGTTGTTGTTGTTCACCTATCATCAAAAAAGTTAAATTGCCCTTGAGCCTCCAGAATTAAATATTCCTACGTGGCAAGAGTGGACGGGTCTTGGAGGTTGTTTGCTTCAGGCTTCTGCCTTTAGATTGGTAAAGAAGTAACGGATATAGAACACTTTGATATCTTCTATTTTGTCAAACAAACAAACAAACAAACCCATGTCAACACTTGGGCAACACCTTTGCCAGTGGGGACTGTAGTATGTTTGTACGACATGAATTAACTCTTACACAACTAGCTCTTAGGAGAGTGAGGTCAGTATAACTCAGAAGTCATGTTGGTCAGACCTGATTTTTCTCAGATCGTTAATGTGTTGCATCATCCGACAGCAGCTGAATACAGCAAGCTGTGGAAGAACACAGAATATAGAACCTACAGCCAAACTAAAGAAAAAGACCATCCTGTGAACAGTCAGCTATGTGTCTTGTCTTGGAGATGCTTCGTGTGTGGTTCTTTCTGATCTTTTGGTATTTTGCTCTTGTCTCCACTGATCAGCAGCCCCAATCCTTCATTTTGTCTCTTCTTATGTAAGCTACCTTCTGTCTCTCTGTTGTTGTTTTTTAAATTGTGCTAAAATGTACATTTTTTTAAAGGTGAAAATTCCTGTGTTTACCGTAGTATTTTCAAGTTACAAAGTTTACTTGACTTTTTTTTAACTGAGAATATTTTTATTAGGCTTATTCTTCTTTTTGTTGGTGTTTTTGTTACAACGTTGCTGAAGTTTCGAGTGGTCTGCTTTGAACTCTATTTCTCCTGTTAGTCCTGTGATTTTGCAGAATGCAAGTATTTTTTGGAACACATATATCTCTTACAGCAGAAGAGCCTGTATTGCATTTTCTTAACGCACGTTATATGGCTATTATAACTGATCATCTTCAGGGTTTGTATTAGGAAGCTAAACTCAGGTTGGAGCAGGGTTATCTATAAAGAGTCAGTAAGAGATTCCAAGATTAGCTAGGAAACTCGATGAAATTTTTGCAGGCTCGTTAGTGTCAAAGTCCAGAAGTCTCCCAACCTATCAATCTTACTGCAATGTTCTCATTCCTCAAGTCTCTCCTACCTTCAGTGAGTGAGGATATATAAAATGCTGTCCTAACTTACGATGGTAACTTCTCTGAACTTTCTTGAAGCCACTAGAAACAATTTTTGGTGTCAAGCATATGGCTTACTCAACACACGATAAAGTCCTTTCTAAACCTTTTTCGGTTATGTAAGAATTCTGAGTTTTCAGATGGGATATTTATTTTCTTCTCTCTACTCTGCCCCCCACCCACCACTTAGGACTCTTATTCTGTTCTCTGATGCTTCTGCTTATCGTCGGTTGGACACATCACATGGACTTGATCTTAAGGGTGCTATTTCAGTCCAATAAGCATGTATTAAACATGTACTATACACGTAGGGAACTCTGCTAATGAGTTTCTGTTAACTCTCCCAGATCAGAAATTGATGTCTCACCAGAGAACTTCTAGGGGCTGTATCTCAACCCAAACAGCAACCAGGCTGGAATAGGGCCTCAAATATTCTCTAAGTGCCTCTTAAATCTCTTAAGGGACTAATCCCGATATCTTGCTGGGTGACCTATTTGCTACGATATCTGCAAAGAAGCTGGGAGCCAAGAGGAGGAAAGTTGGAGGCCGATGGGCATTTATGCCTCAGAAGCAACCTTATTTTGTAGCAGGTTTCATCCATGGAATTATTTTAACGACGGGTATATGGGTGTGTACGTGCGTGTGTGTGTGTGTGTGTGTGTTCAAATTCCTCCACAAAAGACCTTGAAACCTGAAGTGTCTCAACAGCTAAATTTCTCCACGTCACAAGGCCATAAAGCTGGCCTGGAATAGTGAAATTCCCATGAAATTGAATTGATCCTCAAATTATTGCTTAAATGATAGGACAGTAGAAACTTAAGAGCATATTAATGCTAATGGGAATTGCTCAGCTAATGCTGTGTAAGACCACTTGTGAACTGCACGAGACATGCTACAAAAGGGCCATTATGCTCATCTTTTCATAGATGCATGATTTGTTTTATTCTTAAAACATTTGAGGTTTAAAGTTTTTATACGACGCTTTATGAATAGAAGTGTAATGAGGTTGAAAACCAAAATAGTGCTCACCACTCTGCATAGAAATAGGAAAAAAAAAAAAAAAAAAAGAAGAAGCGTTAGCCGAATGTTGCCCAGTTGAATCCCTATTTCTAAAAATCCAATTTAATTTTTTATTACTTGTCTCATTAACCCCAAGATTTAGAAAACTGAATGCTACCTGAGTAAAATAAGAGTGGCAATGCAAAAATACTTTTAAAAGACGTAGTTTGTCTTTTGCTCTTCTCTTAAACATCTTACAATGAAAATATTCTTACATTATAGAACTGTTTGTGCAACACATACGTGATTTATCCCCAAGTTTGAATCTACCTGTCTTAAATGTACACCGAGCCTTTATTTATGCTTTGAAAATACAGTAGATAAAAAGCATAAGTGTTTCTGATATTATGTTTTGTCATCTCCGGCTAAGAAGATTGAAATCTTGAGAAACAATTTTCTGAAGAAATGAAATCGTATGCCCTCCTGAACCCTTGGGGGAAAATAGCCTCTCTGTTTGCTCAGAATATGAAACAGTGAAACAGTACAAGTAAAGCAGACAGCCATGTCATGCACGTCACATTTCTATTTGTACCGTTTGAAATGATGTTTTAAGGTTTTCTGGGGTTTTATTTATTTATTTAAGAAATAACTGGAACAAATAATATGTGCACAATCTCACTGATGTAAGAGTTTCCAAATCAGTTGTATTTATTTTCCGGGAAATGTGAAAGATTGCTTTATAACCCTTTAGAACCCTATGTTCCATAACTTCACAGAAAATATGTAAAAGAGAAGATTTGGGAAGTGCTATCGTGGTAACGTTTCTGAAAACGTAAAGAGAATCCTTCAACGTCTTTGTTTCCTGGATCCTAAGAGAGTCCTCAGTCGACTGGCTTCACAAGGTGAGTGGAAGGATACCTCATAGAGGAAGAGAACTTTCTAAAAGGCAAAAAATGAAAAACATTGTTAATATTTGAGCTGCTATTTTTTTTTTCTCAAAGGGAAATGATCACATTTAAAGTAAGCTTTTCTGGATATGGTCATTTCTCATCCCTTAAGGTAATACACGTTCCCCTTGGGTTAGATGATAGTCCAGATAATTCAGTATTGTTGAAGTTGGAATGTAAGAGTCTGTAAAACCCAAAGTACTCTCTCTCTCTCTTTTTTTTACAAGTTGACATAATACATCCAAACACTTTTGACAGCGCTTCTCGTGCACTTGTTGGAAGACTTTGGACTTCAGGAGAAGAGTTTTCCTTCTCCTCATTTATGAATCTGATTGAGTAAATCATATAAGATTTTTAAATTTTACTCTGCAGCTAAACTATATTCTAAAATGGTAACAGTACATAACTGAGCAAAATCACCTGTCAGAGGCAGTTTGTAAATAATGAAATAAAAATCCATCTCCATATTTATAGTCAAATGTTATTTCTGATGCCAAGTGATTTTCTAAGCTTGATTACTCGCTTTAATCAACAACCTTGGCTCCCAACAGTTTGGCTCACTCCACAAGTCTCGACTTGTTTCCAATGATAAAGATTGGTACCACTAAGAGTATTCAGTAAGTAACCGCCAGAATGGAGTTCCAATGCTGCTCGAGAAATGGCAGCCTCACACTCCTAGGCTAATGGCCTTGGAGGAAAAGCACATACCTGGCATATTTATTTAAAAATCAATTGCTTTACTGTGGAGTCACATCTTGTTTACCATTTTGACTCAGAAATACATCTCTTCCAGCTTCCTTAAGAACTCAGGAAACTGTTGGGAGCCGCCATGCTTTAAAGCACATGGGATCGCTCAGCCCTAAAATTTTGGTGATCAGAGAAGAGGGATGGGCTCAAGAACTGTGGAGGAAGCCAAGCCACTTGACAACATTCATTCAACTGTTGGTTGCTGATCACTACCTTCAGGAGAGGGTTCCTTGACCTCTCTCTATGTATATTTATGGGCTATCAAAAAAACATATATATATGTATATGCATATACATACGTACACACATTTGTTTATTTAGAAAACACAAAAAAGTATAAAATAATTAGAAAACACATTCTAAAATATGTGAGCAGAGTTGACAATGTCACCTTAGTTTCAGATGTGCAACAATAGTGGTTCGCCATCTCTCTATGTTACATTATACTTACCACAGGTGTAGTTACCACCTGTCACCATAGAGTGCGACTACAATGTCATTGATTCTATTCCCCGTGCTGTGCCTTCTATCCCCATGGCTTATACATTCCATAACTGGAAGACTGTATCTCCCATTCCCCTTCAAGCATTTGCCCACCCCTTCCCTTCCCTCTGGCAACCACCGATGTAGTCTCTGCATTTAAGGGTCTGATTCTACTTTTTGTTTATCTGTTCATTTGTTGTGTTTTAGACTTCACATACGAATGAAATAATATGGTATTGGTCTTTGTCAGTCTGACTTATTTCATTTAGCATAATACCCTCTACGTCCATCCATGTTGTCACAAATAGCAAGACCTCATCCTTTTTTTTTATGGCTGCGTAATTATTTATGTGCCATCTAAAATAGTGATAGAGCAGCCCTTGTTCTCAGGTTGTTTTATAAAAAAGTTTTTTGGGGGGGGCATTTTTATGTGCGTTAATTCTTTATGCTTGTGTTAGAACTTTATTGGCTGCAAGTTGTAGAAATCCAACTAGTTTAAGAAAGAGGGGACTATTTTAGAAGTGTACAGGTTTATCTTATATGACCTAAATTTAGGCAGAGAAGGCATGTGGCTAGATCTTAGGGACAATGGGATCTAGACATTCAAATGCCCTGAGACCTGCTGCTCTATCCAATTTTCAACCATGGCTCGCTCTGCTTGTTTGTTTTGCCCCCGACCACTGTAGAGCAACGTTCTCTATGTGGCGGAGAACACACGGCCAGTGACACCAAGCCTTGGGTGTCACAGCTACTGCCACTAGATTTGCCAGTTGTCATTTCCAAGTTCTAGCTCAGTCAAGCCCAGACAGCCGTACCTCTAGACCCAACTGGCATGGCCAAGGAGGTCGTGCAGCCCCCACAGGGATCACAGGGCTGGAGAGAACGGGGCTGGGGTGGGGAGAAGTTCTCAAGAGAAGGGAGTTTTGGGGCAGAAAACAGAACAGCCATCCACCACAATTTCTAACCAGAAATATAAGTACGCCAGGAACAGAAGTGATAGAGGGTCAAGCAGAATGGTCTGAATGCTCAATATATATTTAAGAGTGACTGCCTTCCAGATGATTTTTAGGGCTCGAGAACTATAACTGCCCTTCAAACTACAGAATTGGTAAGAACAAATCTCCCACATTTCCTTGACCTCACCACAGAGATTACCTGAGGTGACACTACAGTTAAGGACGTGGGCTCTGGAGCCAGACTCCCTGAGCGGAAACCCACCCTGCTGGCTGTGTGACTTCTGGCAAGTTCCTTAACCCCCTGTATCTCCACTTCCTCATCTGCTAAATGGAGATGGTACCCGCTTCAGAGGGATGTCTGAGGATTTGGTGAGGTTCCAATACGTGTACCTGACAAGTAGTTAAGAGCTTAAATAAATGTCAGCTATTATTACTAGTATTATTATTCTCACGGTTACATAATAAGAAAAAGAAACTCTGCCGGAAAAATATCTATGTGTCTTTGCAGAAGCTCCTCCTTCCTACCCTCTCGGCATGCAAAGCTCCAACAATGCCACAGATCCAGCTTTGCTCCTCCGGTGCTCAAAGCATCCTACAGACAGCAAACACTGACACGCTACTGTTGAGCTGCTGATGCTGCTCTCCCTGTGTCCTGTGGGAACTTGGAGAGTATGGACCATGCCTGGTTTGTTTCTATATTTTTAGACTGTGGTAGATAGGTGGAGATCAATTTTTGGTGGTACGACTAAAAGCATGCACGTTTCTTAAATTAAAAAAAATTTTGTAATGTTTATTTTTGAGAGAGAGAGAGACTGAATGCCAGTGGGGGAGGGGCAGAGGGAGAGGGAGACACAGAATCCGAAGCAGGCTCCAGGCCCTGAGCTGTCAGCACAGAGCCCGACGCGGGGCTCGAACTCACAAACTGTGAGATCATGACCTGAGCTGAAGTTGGATGCTTAACCGACTGAGCCACCCAGGTGCCCCTAGAAGGATGCACTTTTCAATTTTCTCCTGTTTTTGTAGCCTCTGCCATTCCACCTGGCATTTCTTCCTTCAATCCTCGTCTTACTGAAACCCTACTAACCCTTCAAAGCCCGGTTCAAATGCTGTAGTTTTTGGCAGGCATTCTCTGAACGGCCAGCCAAGTTTCTGCAATCCTTCAGCACACTTTCCTTCCCAGTCACATAACACTGTCATGGGTGTACGTACTGGCTTACCTAAAAGTAAATGGGACATAGAGGTTTTTGTTTTTATAGCTGTATAAAGAAACTATGTAGTCAAATGAATGTACCTCTTTGCTTATAAATAGGGCATATGTAACCAATCCTGGTTTAAAAAAAATTTAGCTCAATGTGTTTATAAACATAGTTCTGTGCCCCTACAGCCAGCAAAGGGCCCATTCCGTTCCTAAATTTTTATATTTAACTTTAAAACTATTATCATCTACTTGGTAAAAAGCTGGCATCTATTAAAAGATTCTTTCTATTATAAGATAAATTGGAAATTCGGATTCCTGGCTCTATTAGATTTTAACTTAATTCAAATTGTTAAGCATAGAGAAGCCAAATAATCTTGAGAAGCCAAAAGAAAATGTGCAAAAAGGGAAGAAGAGACACGTGGGATTTATGCTATTTCCTAGAAGGTTTCAGGGATCAGATTAAAAAGCAGTGAGCAGTCTATGGAGAAAGACCCGCTGCCAATTTAAAAAATGTGAATTACAACCGAGGGTAACTAATGTCCGAGGCGCCCTTAATTGTGAGAAATTACAGTATTCCCAACCTCAAGTTGCATAAAAGTGCTTGTTTCTCTGCACTTTTTACAGTTCAGGTGGCCATCTTGTTTTCCAAGAGGAGGTGCCATATTTGACAGAGAAGGAAAAACTTGGGTTTGGTTGTAGTTTCAGCTGGAGACCCTTGTCTATACAGACAGAGGACATGACACCTGTGTCGGTGACGACCCAAAGGCATCAGATCTGGGGGCACTTGACTGTGAGCCACAATGTCTTTTCTGTTTCACTGTTGGCAAGCCTTTCTCTTCCCATTCCACAAATAGCAAGTATTCCTTCATGGGATATTTTATCTAAGTATTCATCAGTATTAAAAAAAACCCCAATATACTTTACTTCAATGGCTATATCAACACGATTAAATTAAAAAAAAAAAAGGTGGTGGTGGTTGGGCAGGGGGAGATCTTCTGGGTGATTTACTTAAAAAACTCTATTACTTAAAAAAAAATCACTATTTCTATTGGCTGGCTCTACAGAGGTCCCCATGGCTCTGTCCTCAAAAGCCCAACAGAACAGACTGGACTATTTTAAGAATATAGGAGCACCCTGTCAAATAATTTGCTAGACTGGTCTTTTCCCCCAGTGATTTGATGAATTTCCAAAGCTGATCCTTTCATCTGATTACATCTCCCAGCTTCCATCTCAAGACTGGTATCATCTGTTTTTCTCTTCCTAATTCCCTCCCCAATTTCTCCTCCCCTCTACCATCTCCTCTTCACTGGCACTTTCCTATCAGCCCAGATGCTCAAGCTTTTGGCGTCCCCAAGGAATCTTTCCTGTATCCTGCCTCTCTGAAGCTTAGTCTGTTCCCTCCTCTTTCCAAACAAGTATCTGAAGAAGAAAAGTCTATTCCTGCTGCCTCCACTTTAACCCCAGAGTCTCGCTTCTCTCTCCAGTGTTTATTGCAGCTACCTTGCAAAAGTCACCAGGGTCCAGCTAATGTCTCGCTCAGTGGCTTTTTTCTTTGTTAGGCACGGTTGACAACTCCTTCACCACGATCTATCTGCAACTTCCCTTTCCTCGTTCAAGATCATTGCTAGTTCTGGCCTCCTTTCTCAGTCTCCTTCAGTGTCTGGCCTTTCTCCACCTACTCTGTCATTCGTTAATAGTTGACATTATTTTCGGGTCTCTTCTTGCTACCTTACACTTTTTTTTTACTGGTGGACTCATTCATCCCCACTGTTGTAACTATAGAGCGTGCCCACACGCTGGGAACTCCAAATTTGGCATTTCCAGAGCTGAGATGGTCGTAAATGACACCTGATCCCATAACTTTTTACTTCTAACTGTTCGTTCCCTGTTTCGCTATCATTTATCTTTATGTTACTTCCTTATGCTTAAATTCCCCAGGGGCTCCTTGCCATGCGCTTCCCTACCTTCAGTCATGTCACACACCAGGCTGTCCCTTGAACCTGCTAGATCTTTCATTCTTCTCAGCCTCTATCCTAGCTGATCCCTCTCCCTGATCTCCTCCTGTTTGGTTTGCTGCTTGAAGACTCCCTGTTTCTAAGGTCCAACTCAAATCTCAGTTTCTCTATGGAACTTTTTCTGGTTCTCCTTTCCCCTAAGCCTCAACTGGAACCAATCCATCCCTCTGTTGTGCTTTTATTGTACTTGGTTCATACTATTAGGGACATAGTGTTATTGTTATTGATGTGTCTAAAATGTAGGGACGCTGAGGGTCAGGATCACATCTCATTTATCTGTCCACCTCATATCCTTAGTTCTAACACATCTGCACATGTAAATGCTCAATAAATGTATATTGACTGATGGGTGACTAGACTGGCTAACCTCACAGATGGTTTTGGTGAAGTCTATCTCCTGTCCATAATGATATCACATATCGAGGAACCCAAAGAAGAAGAGAACTTCCAAAAAAACTACAATCCCTCTGATATTTTTACAGTATATAGCCTCAGTGTTCTTGGGATTGTTATCGGCAACGAAGCATCTATAAATATTGTTCATTTTGATGATGACTTTTTTTTTTTAAATTTTAGAGTCTTCTCCAGTTTTCATCTATAATTCTTAGTGTCACCCCCCGCCTTTTCCCCCACCAAGGTTAGCTTTTGTTACTTCTGGCCACGTGGTTTGCTTGTTTCAACGGACAGTTTTGCCTATGAGAACAGGTCCCACAACGAATACCGTCATCTGGGGAATCAAGAGCTAGAAACTGCTGAGCCACTAGGAACAGAAGAGGAGGCTGGCACTTGACCTGAGGAGCACTGGGCCATTAGCCTGGCTCTAGTTTCTCTGGCTAAAGCCACTGTAGTCGTGAAAACCGTCTTGTTTCTAGAACCCTCTGGGACACAAATGTCACCTTCTCTATCCATACTGTTCATTTTTTATTGCACTCCCACTTCTCTCTCTCTTTCTCTTTTCTGCCACCTTGTTCCGCAGAAGATTTAAGGTAGTTTATTTGGTACATAAATATATCAAGATAACATACATTAGGAGTAACTTCTAAAAAGTCAGTGAGAAAGAGAAATAAGAGAGAAATAAAATGGAGCCAGGGCTGAAGCTAATTCCAAAGTGCTTATT